>NC_142795.1:74457690-74460190 GCF_049724085.1 Artemia sp. Qi Xiang Cuo | reverse complement strand
GTACTTGTTGTATGTTGTTTTTGCTATGTTTGTTTATTTAATTTCTGTTTGTTTTGGGTTTCATTTATTCTTTAATAATAATTTATGGTCGTTCGGAGTTTTTTGGAAAGTTTGTTTTTAATTAATCTTACAAAAAAATGAGACAGTCTGTTCTGTTATAAGTCAATAAACTTACTTTAACCTAATTGCATATATGTCTGGTTCCTGACACAATTGATTTCACAAAAAAGGAAAAAGAATATTTTAATATAAATTTACAGATTTATTTTAAACATCTGCAAGCCAATATACATAACACAAGCAAATAAAACAGAAAATATATAGACCAAAAACAAAGTAGACATTAAAAGATCATTGGCCTCGTTATTTTACCAATAAACTTCTTAACCGATTGTCTTGCAAAGCTCCAAACTCCTTAATCTCCTCTCTCTTCTGCACTTAGTGCCTAAAACTAATTAATAAAATGTCCACTAAATAAGTATTGAATCATTTGCCTTACGAGCCAAAATACCAATAGATTCTACCAAAAGAAAATCGCACAAAAAATTCTGATGAAGAACAAAATTCTATGAAAACTACGCTAAGAAAAACTAATTTCCATAGCAGGGTCAAGATACCTTATTTAAGAGGCTACGAATATCAGCTACTATCTTCACCATTAAAACGTCCTCTCTTTGTGACAACACCACTGAATTGTACAGATATTTAATCCTGGAATGTCTATTCTTTGTCACTCACTGCATCAACAAAATTAAAAATAGCTTTGTATTTCAAAAGACTAACCTAAAGCTTAAATAAAAGATAATTAAGCATCACTATTGGGTAAAAAAATTTCAAAAATAAAGTCAAACTATATAACTTTTATAACCGAAAATAGCGATATATCCTTCGTAGTTAGGCCAAATTACTACGTTCTAAAAAAAAAGGCAACGACAAATAAAAGTAGTTTTAGCACTGGAGCACCCAGAAAGTCGTTCCATACACTTCCTGGAGTAGCTTCTGAAACTTGAATAAAAAACAAGTATTTAGCAAGAAGGTTTTTAATAGTACATTGAAACAACAGACGAAAAAAAATCTAGATGAAAGGGGAGGAAGATTTTCCCGACTCGAGTCGGCTTTATCCGGGGGCTAGTACTGACTTTTAACCACAAAATTATAGGGAATACTTTTCTTCGACATTATCAAAAATCAAGAAGAAATTACTGATTGATTCTAAGTTTAAAAAAAAAGAAAAAAAAGCCTCTGGGTTCACATAGCAACATTTTTCTGAAAATGCAGATTTTCTCTCGTTTTGAACAAGAGATTTCCGTTTTATATATCAATTTTTTTATGGCAGTTTTACTGGTTGTAATCGAATATTTTATTGACTTTGGCACAATAATTATTAAAACTTATTGAAAGCTAATATATAAAAAAACGCAAATTTTGATAAATGACATCAAATGGTATTCTCAAACTGATATATCTGATGAATTAAGATTGAACAACTTTTTTGTATCCTATTTTTGCTCATTTAAATTATCTATTTCCTAAAGAAATTAAATCCAGAATAAAATTAAACCTAATGTTCACCATGACTATGTTGGAAATCCTGAATCCTAATTTAAAAATTTCACTTAAGGTTCACCACAGTGTCTTAAATTCTTAATAAGTTGTTTTTAGAACACATTTTGAGAAGATATTAAGTGAATATTTCCTATTCTGGTATTGTTTGAAATCTCAGCGTTTTTACGAAAGATTTGAACAATTATTCAACATAGTTGTTATTACATGTTGTTACTATTCAGCGTGAACTTTAGCCGAATGGAGGGTTGTGGCTGTTTTATTTAATGTTGCATATATATTGTACCTATATATCATGAGCATAACTGCTCCTCGAAATAGTGAATAATATGACCGAAATTTTGTTCCGTAGATTTCTCGAATCCTCAGTTTCAAAACACTGTTCCATGTCAACAACAAAAAAAAACTTTTTGTTTTTACAATCAATATTCTCATAGTCCAAAATTTTCAGGAAATAAGGCTTAAGTGAACGAATTAGATCATTAAACGTTTAAAAACCAAATAAATAAATTGATTTCGAGAATATTTAACAGCCGAAAGAACAATAGTCAAACTATAATCTAATTTAAATAACACCATTTGAGTAATTTACGTCTTTTTTCTCTTATATTCTTCATATTGTTTATACCATGTCAGTTTTTAATCAGTTCAGTGTCCTGATTCTAATTATAGCAACACTTGTAGATAAAACGTAATCACAAAAGATCTCAGTACTTATAATGTATCCCGTATTACTTTAGTTCAGCATAACTAACCTAAAGCTTGAATAGCAGAAACAGGCATCTCAGTTTTAATGCTGCTGATAAAGGAAAATATGAACAGGAAATTCGTAAAGTACTGTTTATAAAATATGAACAGTGCTCTATGTTTTTTCTTTGCTGATTTTAACATGGCATTTGTACAATAGAAGTGAGAAATATATTAAATGGCACAGTTT
>NC_142795.1:74412083-74457190 GCF_049724085.1 Artemia sp. Qi Xiang Cuo | reverse complement strand
GTATTTATTGGCTAAATATTTATAGGATAAACATCCCTTTAAATAATTTTCATGTACTGTGACTGTTTCACGAAAACCTTATGAGTAAAACTGTTTGAGAAGATCGTAGTTTGTGAAGACTTCGTAATGTGCTGCTTTTTCAAAAACAGACAATAGGCTTTTGACCACTAGTAGATGTAGGGGTATTGCTGGCCGTTGCTCATTCTTCCCGCTATACAGGTCGATTTTGTAGCAATATCCGTCAGAAAAAACTAACATCCATGCTTTGTATCCAAAGCTATTCAATTTTGTAGATAAAAATTTTGCAGCTGTGACGACCAAAGAAAGGTTTTATTTTTACGTTCATCGTAAATTTTTCCTATAGAACGTTCCATATTGTTGAAGTTTAGTGTGACCTCACTATATATATGTGACCTCACTTTTGCCATTTTGTCACTATTCTGGAGCTCATTATAATTTTTAAAGTTGAGCTTTTTCTTAATCTTCAGAAACCTGTTGCGGTCTATTACTTGTAAAATTATAGGAATGACTATGTCATCTGACTTGGACCAGTACGTTCTCCACTGGGAAGGTGATGATATCCGTATAGCAGCACTATTTCCAAAAAAAATTGTCAAGCTCTTCAAAGCTCAATGTTAAGCTGATGTCACCATTCTGAGAAGCATATTGTGTTCTTCCCCATATGATCATAGCAAGAATAGTTTCTTCCTAGAACTGCCAAAAAGCTCAAATTTGGGCAAGCTTATCATGTGACTTCTGCCACTGTATACTAGCTTGTATAGTAACTTGGGCATTAGCTCATGCTTTTCACATGAGTGTCTAAGAAGGGAGTTTCTTCACTTGCTTATGGTGACAAACGTAGTAATGGTGTTCCAAATCTGACGGCGCCTGTATTCACTACTCTTTTTTTTACTGGTGTAACTGCGATGTCTTTTCTGGCAGGTGTTACGAGAGCTGGCATAAGAAAATTGTCTCCAAGGATACAAGTGCCTACGGAAATACTGCCAATTCATATATTGATTATCATTACGCAATCTTGACGGAGAGGATATAAGACGGAACTTTAGACGTAGTCTTTAACAGTAGCCTAAATGACGCTCTGCCTTTGTCATAGCGTAACCAGTACAAGCGGGGATTTCGTGTTCGCAATGTTCATCATAGACGCAAGAAAATCTCTTTTCAGTCTGACACTGAATAAGAAATGGTAACTTTTATTACGGCTAATCTTAAAAGTAAAATTTATTGCGGAAAGAAATTTGTGGCGATTTTTTAAAAACAGCCTAAAACCCCTCAAAATGGCGTCAGATCAAAATGAAAAGTGCCTCAATAGAATACCATGATCAGAACCTAGTACAAAAATATTACGGTCCCCCATCTTCAATAATAAGGAAAATCAATTTTTTTGGATAGGTAGCACTGTTTAGTCTCCTATTTTTTTCTTCTTTTTTCCCCCGGGAATAGTTGATTCCTAGAAGAACTTTTTTTTAATGTGTGAAGAATTTTTTTTTAATATGTCATTTAAAAGTAATTTTTCATATCTACATGCTGTTCATAAATTCTACCATCCGCTAGTGCCATATGGCACTAAAAATAAGACTTTGTTGGCCATTTTACAAGAAGTGGGGCTAGCAGGCTACCAGAACATCGTGCAAAGATTTTTAATGGCTTTTATAAAAGCTATTGCTCATATTTAAGTTCTTCCTATATATTTCACCATCTGCAAATACCAAATCAAACTATAAATGTCCCGTTTGGTGCCAAGTATCAAGTAGAAAAGCCAGGGCTTGTGGGCTACCAAGACTTCTTAGAGACCTGTCTAATAGCTCAATTGAAAGCAACTGCTCATATTTACATACTTTTAATCAAATTCTATCATCTGTAAATTCCATATAGCACTGAAATGGTAATTTTGGTGGCACTTTTTAAGCGGGAAAGCTCGGAAATATAAAACGGCACGATTACAATCGTACTGTTTCGTGGTCCAAAACCCTCAACTGGAGGCATACAAAAACCTCTTTTTTATACTCCCTCTCCTAGCTCCCTTAGTAAGCTTCAAAAATTGTCAGGCACTTTCTGTGCTATTTTTTAAGGGGTAGGGCTAACGGGCTACCAGATGACTGCAGACAAATGTTTTATAGCTCAAATAAAAGCTATTTCTCATATATACATTCTTATAAATTCCACCATCTTCAAGTTCCAAATGACACTAAAAATGGCACTTTTGGTGCCGTGCCTCAAGTTAAAATGTTGGGGCTAGTGGGTTAACAAAAACTTCTTAGAGAGATGTTTAATGGCTCATTTGAAAGCTATTGCTCATATCTACGTAATTTTGTTTATCGATTTTACCCACCATAAGTGCTATTTAGCACTAAAACGGCACTTTTGGGGCTACTTCTTAACTGAGAAAGTTTGGGAACATAAAATCGTACCATTGTAATAATTATGGCCCAAGGCCTTTAACTGGAGGTTTAAAGGAACTCCTCCCTTATACTCTCCTTCCCAGTCACCTTAATAAGTTTCAAAAATTTTCTGCTTACGATCAGGCTACTGCAACATTAGCAGGGCTAGCAGGCTACCACAGAGAGATATATCTCTTATAGAGATATATATGATTGCTCATTTAAAAGCTATTGCTCATATCTACGTTGTTTTCATATATTTTACCATTTGCTAGATTTCATAGATTTCAATGTTAACTTGTCTCTTAGGAAAATTCGCTAAGAACTCTTTGTCTTTAACACAGTCAGCTGAAATTGAGGCTCGTAAAGCGACTTTTAAGACAGCAAATTGTCAGTCAGGTATCAAAAGGAAGTATCTCCATAATTGTGAATTTTCAGAAGCATAGAAAAAAAACTATACAACTTTGATTGGATGTGTTTGGGGAAATGGTGGGCTTGAGACGGGCGTTAGTTGATCTCCAATCACTTTCAACTATTAAAAAAGTCACTAGCTCTTTCATTTTCTAATAGAATGAGCCCTTTTGAAGTTTCTACGACACAGCTTTCAATAAAAACCTTATATGCCCCCAGGGCATAACTTACAACCCTTGCCCCAAGGGCAGGAGGGGGGGGGGGCTGTCATCCTAAAAGATCTAATTTTCAGAACTTTCAACTGCGTTGAAGAAAAATGCTATCTCATAATTTTCACTGGATGTGTTTGGGAAAATGGTGGGCGTGAGAGGGGTGATAGTTACTCTTCAACTATTAAAAAGGGGACAAGCCTTTTGAATTTCCAATGGAATGAGCCCTTTTTCAAGTTTTTATGATAGCACTTTCTATAAGAAAACCTTATAGTGCCCCCAGGGCATAATTCACAACCCTTGCCCTGAAGACTCTGGGGGGAATGTCCTGCTCAAAGATCTAATTTCCGGACCTTTCAACTGCGTTGAACAAAATGGCCATCTAAAAATTCTGACCGGAAATGTTTGGGAAAATGGTGAGTGTGGTAGGGGTCTTAGTTGCCCACCAATCACTTTCGACTATTAAAAAGGGCACTAGCCCTTTCAATTTCCAATCGAATGAGCTCTTTTTGAAGTTTCTACGACAACCTATCTATAAAAAATTTATATTCCCCTAGGGCACAACTTATAACCCTTGTCCTGAGGGCTGTGAGGGGGGGGTTGTCATCCTCAAAGACCTAGTTTTCAGAACTTTCAACTACGTTGAACAAACTGGCAAAAAGAAAATTTTCATTGCATGTGTTTGGGGGAAAGGTGGGCGTGAGAGAGGGGTTAATTGCCCTCCAATCACTTTCGACTATTAAAAAGGGCACTAGCCTTTTGAATTTCTAATCGGATGAGCCCTTTTTGAAGTTTTTACAACAACACTTTCTATAAGAACCTTATATGCCCCAGGGTATAGCTTACAACCCTTGCCCTGAGGGCTAGGAAGGGGGGGGGGTTGTCCTCCTCAAAAACACAATTTCCATCTGGAAATCAACTACCCTCAACAAAATGGCTATCTCAAAATTTTGATTGGATTCGTTTTGGGAAATGGTAGTTGTAGAAGGGGTGTTAGTTGCCTTCCAATCATATGCGACTATTAAAAAGGACATTAGCCATTCCAATTTCCGATTGAATGAGCTCTTTTTCAAGTTTTTACGACAACTCCTTCGATACGAAGTTCCCTGGTCTAAAGAAAAAAAATAATACATTCTGCCAACATCGTTCTTTACTTAAGCAGCGCGATTGCGCTGCCTATGAAAAATGTCTAGCCTTTCAATCACTTTTGACAATTTAAAAGGGCACTAGCCCTTTCAATTTCCAATCGAATGAGCAGTTTTTGAGTTTCTACGACAACACTTTCTATAAACACTTTATATTCCCCCGGAGACCCAGTCTCTGGGGGTCTTAAATAGCCGGTGCACCCTTGTCTTGGGCATATAAATACGGACAGAGGAGGAGGTGAGCCCCTCTGATAGCGATCTTGCTGGGCCCACCGGCGCGTGGATATGTCCCGAAGACGTTAAACTCACCCCCAGTAATGGGATAAATTGCTTGGTGACGCCGTGATGCCAAGTGGGATGATCCTCCCAGCGAGGACAACTGCGAAGAGCGGAAGACACACTCAAGGGTGTCAACGGTCCCGGCTAGAAGCAGAGAGGATTGGCTTGCCGTTGCTTCAAAAGCTAGCCAAGAGACTTTTTCTCTTTATGAATTATGACTAGGCAATCAATGAGAACACGAAATAGGGCTACCGCGTCCGGGGAAACCGACGGACGAGCTACCAAGTCCGGGGAAACTGACGGACAAGCTACCGCATCCGGGGCAACCGATGTATTGACAGCCAACAGCGTTGGAAACGAATCAAGGCAACGTTTGACAAGTCCGTCACAAACGGACGCTAGACCGGTTTTATCTACAAAAATCACCACCAGAATCTGCACTTTAAATCTTCGGACACTTTCGAAACCAGGAAAGAAAGATATGCTCCTCCGTGAAGCAAACCGCTACAATTGGGACATCATCGGCCTCTCAGAGACTCATCTACCAGGTATCAGCGAAGAACAGATAGGAGACGCAACCCTCCTGCTTTCTGGAAGACAAGACGGAACACACAGACAAGGAGTCGCCTTTTTGCTGACAAAAGCAGCAAGGAAATCTCTTCTATCAGTGGTGTCTGTCTCGGAGAGATTAATGATGATCCGACTCAAAAGCAAGTTCAAAAACCTCTCTGTGGTACAGGTCTATGCTCCGGATTTATCAAGGTCAGACGAAGAGTTGGAATATTTCTACTCTCAGCTCCAGAGCCTTGTCAACACCATTCCAAAGAAAGACATCGTGTTAGTCCTCGGGGACTTCAATGCCACTGTGGGGAGTGACAATAGCGGAAATGAAGCTGTCATGGGCACGTTTGGGATTGGAAAGATCAACAGCAGAGGAGAACGACTCACTGAATTCTGCCGAGATAACGAGCTTTTTATCACAAACACAATGTTCAAGCACAGACGAAAGAGAAAAGTCACGTGGTGGTCCCCCGATGGAAGGACTGCCAACATCATAGATTATATACTGGTATCCAGCCGATGGAAATCTTCATTCACAGACACAGTGACGCTAGGAGGTGGGAATTTTGATAGTGATCACAATCTCCTCATGTCATCGCTTTGCCTAAGATTAAAGGCCATTGTCAAACCGAAACAAAAAGGTCCAAGATACCGGATAGAAGCCCTTAAAGACCTTAAGACGAGACAAGAGTACAGAATGCAACTCAACGAACGACTGTCAAAGACCTTGCAAGAAACACCTGATCTGCTGACTCCAGCCGACATCGATCTACTTGTTTCGCAAAGCAGCCTGGCCGTATGCGAGACACCTGAGATCGTCCTCGGCCGTAAATCTGCAGAAGACAAGCCATGGATTACCCAGGAGATTATTGATATGTGTACCGAGACACGAACTCTCCAAAACAAGCAAGATCGAGAAAGCAAGGATAGATTCAAAAACCTTAAACGTCAAATTGAGAAGAAAACCCGCCAAGTACTAAAAGACATGATTACTGAAAAATGTCGGCAGTATGAGGAGGACTCCCGTAGGGGTAACTCATACCTCATGTTCAAACGTGCTAGAGGGCTGACAAACCGCAAAGAAGCGAAGTGCCTCGATCTCTTAGATAAAAATGGACACAAAATCACTACTTGTGTCGGAATCCGAGATCGCTGGAAAGAACACTTCCAGGAAAAGCTTAATCTCACAGTAAACCCAGATCCTGAAGTGCTTCGAAAGTTCCCAGCACACAGAGATTAAGGTCACCCCCACCACCCTTAAGGTCAGAAGTAGAAGCCCACTCAAATCCCTCAAGTCAAATAAGGCACCCGGAATAGACGGTATACAGGCAGAACTGCTAAAAGTGGAATCTGATATCGTCGTTGATCTGTACCACAAAATAGTAACAGCTGTATGGGAAATAAAATACTTCCCCGAGTCTTGGTCGAAATCTGCCATAGTGCCCTTGCACAAGAAAGGATCTAAAAGTAACTGCGAAAACTACAGACCCATATCGCTTACTTGCCAACCAGCTAAAATCCTTACGAAAATTCTCCTTGATCGGATCAGAAACCTGACAAGACACGTAATCCCTGAATATCAAGCTGGCTTCCGTCAAAACCGATAAACCATAGACCAAATTTTTGTGATCAGACAGATTATGCAAAGATACCTGGAATTCGGGAAAGAGCTATACCAGCTGTTTATCGATTTCAAACAAGCTTTCGATCTAATTTGGCGAGATGGCCTATGGCACATCCTGGCACACTACGGTATTCCCATTGACATTATTGACATTATCAAGGGCATGTACGAGAAGTCAAGAAGCATGGTGCAGACCAGCGAAGGCTTTACTGAAGAATTCTCAACCTCTTCAGGAGTGCTGCAAGGATGCCTACTCTCCCCCACTCTGTTCTGCCTATTCCTGAATGCTGTACTGGCACTGGTGCCCAATGACACGGGAGCACTCATGAGTGGACACCCCTTTGACTTACTTGCATACGCTGATGACATTAATTGCCTTAGCGAACAACTAGAGGAACTGAAGTCAAGTGCTAATGATATTGATCATGCAGCTAGTTCCTTTGGGAAGAAAATCAATGCTAACAATACAAAAGCTATAAAGGTAACGCGGCATATATATACAGGCCTTCAACCCAGAAAATTTTTGATCCTGGGGTAAGATATGGAGTGGTTTTACCTTTTGGTTTACATAGTAAGTTAGCTTAGTACCAAAAACGACTCCTCAAAAGACATTAAACGACGCCTCGCCCTTGCCTCAGCATGCTTCAAGTCATTGCGATCGATCTGGAAAAACAAACATCTGTCGCTGAAACTAAAAACACGCCTTTTTGAGCTCTTGTGGTTCCAATAGCAACGTACGGAGCAGAGACATGGACCTTGAAAGCAGAAGACAAACGCCAGTTGGCGGCCTTTGAAACAAATCCCTAAGGAAGCTTGCTGGCATCACCTACCTTGACCGAATATCAAACGAACGGCTATTGTCTTCGCTCAACTATTCCCAGACCATCATGCAGACCATCCAGCTTCAACAGCTTCGATGGTTAGGCCACGTTCAGTTGATGTCTCCAGCCCAACTTCCAAAAATTTCGTTTGAAGGAAGGATTGATGCCTCCCACCCAAAAGGACGACCTCCCAAGCGATGGAGGGAAAACTTTCCCAGCTATCCCCTGTCGGTACTCCTTCGGACTGCAGCGAACAGGGAATCGTATAAGAAGCTTTGCCATAGTTCAGTCAGAGGAGAAGCCCCGAGTCGGCCAATCCGGCCGGATGGGAGTTCAGTAAGTAAGTAAGTAAGTAAGAGCATATATTACAACAATCCAATCGAATGAGCTCTTTTTGAAGTTTCTACGACAACGCTATCTATAAAAACCTTATATGCCCCCAGAGCATAACTTACAACCCTTTCCCTGCGGGCTGTGGGGGGGGGGTGTCATCCTTAAAGACCTAGTTTCCAGAACTTTCCACTACGTTGAACAAAATGGCTCTCTTAAAATTTTGATTGGATGTGTTTGGGGAAATGGTGGGCGTGAGAGGTGCGTTAGTTGCTATCCAATAGCTCTTAACTATTAAAATAGGCACTAGACCTTTCAATTCCCAATCGGATGAGCCTTTTTGAAGTTTCTACGACAACCCTGTCTATAAAAACTTTATATGCCCCAGGGCCTAACTTACAACCCTTTCCCTGAGGGCTGTGACGGGGTTGTCATCCTCAAAGACACAGATTGGATGTGTTTGGATAAATGGTGGGCGTGGAAGGGGTTTTATTTGCCTTCTAATCACTTTTGACTATTAATAAAGCCACTAGCCATTTCAACTTCTAATGGAATGAGCCCTTTTTAAAGTTTCTACAACCACGCTTTGCATAAAAACCTTATGTTCCCCCAATATATATCATACAACCCTTGCTCTGAGGGCTGTGTGGGGGTTGTCATCCATAAAGACCTGATTTCCTGAATTTTCAACTATGTTGAACAAAATGGCAATCTCAAAATTTTGATTGGATTTGTTTGGGGAAATGTTGGGCATGAAAGGGGGGTTGGTTGCCCTTCAATTCCTTTCGACTATTAAAAAGGGCACTAACCCTTTGAATTTCCAATTGAATGAGCCTTTTTTTTAAGTTTCTTTGACAACGCTTCTTAAAAAAAACTTTATATGCCCCCAGGGCGTAACTTACAACCCTTGCCCTGAGGGCTGTGGGGGAGTGTCCTCCTTAAAAACAGAAATTCTATTTGGAAATCAACTACGCTGAACAAAAAGGTTGGATCAAAATTTTTATTGTATGTGTTTGGGGAAATGGTGGGAATGGAAGGGTTGGTAGTTGCCTTCCAATCACTTTCGACTATTAAAAAGGGCACAAGCCACTCCAATTTCCAATCGAATGAGCCCTTTTCGAAGTTTCTACGACAACTCCTTCGATACGAAGTGCCCTGGTCTAAAGAAAAAAAATAACACTTTGTGCCAACATCGTTTTTTACTTAGGCAGCGCGATTGCACTGCCTATGATGGATTAGTGTGGTAGTAGTAGCAGCAGTAAAAGCTGTCCTGGCTAAGTGGATGTGCGCTGGGTTGAGAATTCTTTGTCCAAGGTGCACAGGTTCGATCCATGGCGTGGCCAGTTATTTCGGTTTGGGACGCGGGTCAGTGGTCTAACTCTGTAAGCTTAGCCAGAGTCGACTCAGCTCTAAATGGGTAACAGGAGAAATCTGGGGAAGGTAAGCAGGAAGGGTGTACGAAAGCACAGGATGGCTAGCCCCCAGCCCCCATTGCACTCCCTGGCTGAAGGGCCAGGGACACCGCTGGTTTGGACCTTAAGGGTCTAGTGCCGTCATACTTACTTACCTAATAGCAGCAGTAGTGGTAGTTGTAGTAGTAGTGGTAGCTTGGAGACATTCCCACTTTGATAATCTCCCTTATCATTTTCGGAAAGTACCAAGCTAATATACTAAGTCATTTCTGATTCACACCCTTTTTACAATCCGTATACATATTACGTGTTTTGATTTAGTTCAACATTTCTCTCAACATTCTCTGAAAGGCTCACCTGAATACCCTTTACGTTTTTGGAAATTAAAGTTCAAACATGCACGTGTTTCTTAATAGCATATACTATAAGTAAACAATAATCGAATTACCTAACTTACAGTCCTTGCTTGAGGATTGTAAGGAGGTTGACATCCCCAAATACATAAGTACTGGACCTTTCAACGATATTATACAAAAAAGCTCTCTTAAAATTTTGATCAGATGTATTTTGAGGAAGTATAGGCTTGTGAGGGAGGGGTTGATTGCCCTCTATTCACTTTTGCCTCTTAAAAAGAGCAATAGAACTTCTGACTTCCAATCAAATGAGCTTCATCTGACTAAAACGTTATAAGACTACCTGTTCTATAAAAACTTATATGCCTCGGGGCCTAACTTACAACCCTTGCCCTGGTCCTCTAGGGGACTGTATCCACCCTGAAGATATTTTAATATGCTCTTTGGATTATTGTGAAGAAAATAGCCATCTCACAATATCGATCAGAAGCGTTTGGAGAAATTAATTCGTCAGGTAGGGGGGAGACTAGTTACCCTCCATCATTTTTGACAATTAAAAGAGAACTAGAACTTCAGATTTCCAATCAAATGAGTCTCCTCTAAAGTTTACACAACCATCTCTTCCATAAGAGCCCTATTTGCCCCTGGGGAATAACTTATAACTTATAATCTTTGTCCCCAGACTCTGAGGGGTTGTGTCAAGCCCAAAGACCTTGTTATGTGATTAATTTTCAAAAATTTTTCCGCAAAATAAGTTTTTCAAAGAAAAGTAAAGAACTCCATTAAACAAAAAATGAGCAAAAATAAAATCAAATAATCTACCAAGCTCGAAACTACCACAAATCAGCATCGATAAACCCCTATGCCTTCCCAAGGCCAGAACAAAATTTGCACTTGAAAAAATTGCTACTGAAAAAAATATAAATGTTTTTACTTTTATAACTTTGATAAATTAAATAATTTTAACATTTGAATTACTAAATATCAGTATATGTATATTAAACTGACAATGCACATTCATTTGTATTTTTTCAGTAAAATGCAAATTTTGTTCTGGCCTTGGGAAAGCATAGGGGTTTTGTGCCCAACTTTTGTTAATTTCTGCTCGTTTTGAGTTTGACTCGGTGATTTTTTTTTAGTTTTTGTTCGTTTTGGGTTTCATTTATTTATCTATGCTGATTTGTGGTAGTTTCGAGCTTGGTAGATTATTTGATTTTATATTTGCTCATTTTTTGTTTAATGGAGTTCTTTACTTTTCTTTGAAAAACTTATTAAGTAGAAAAAGTTTTTTTTAATTAATTTCTGTTCGTTTTATATTGACATAGTCTTTTCAGGGAAAAAGAAAATAACACTTTAAATCTTTTCGTTTTTGTATGCTGCTATTTGTATGCTGGAGAAAAAATTTCAGCAATTTTTAACAACATACACCATTTTAAAAATCTGGACACAAATAGTACTGTTTAACTTAGTTCCATACCTCCTCTTGACCTGAAATGGAAAACTTGATACCATTCGCAAAAAAATCTGTTTACTTTCTTTGATAGCTTGGATACACTATTTTTATTTGGTTAATTTTAAGAGCAGAAGTAGCCTCGAAAGTTTGAAAATAATACCCTCAGTCGTTCTTGGGATACTGCTGAGATGCCTTATTGGGAAATAGCATTCTCACAGTGCAGTTTGATTTAATCTTAAGGCAACATTTAGTTTTTAAACATAATGGGCCAATGGGAGGTTGGGAGTGGAAGGGGGATTAGTGACCTGCCAATCACTTTCAGCTATTAGCAAGGGCATCAACCCTTTCTATTTCCAATCGAATGAGAACCTTTCGAAGTTCCAACGACAACTCCTTCGATACGAAGTGCCCTGGTCTAAACAACAAAACAAAAAATATTACTAATCACTTTCGACTATTAAAAAGGGCACTAGCCTTTGAATTTCCAATCGAATTAGCCTTTTTTGAAGTTTCTACGACAGTGCCTTCTATAAAAACCTTATATACGACCAGGGCATAACTTAAAACCCTTGCCCTGAGAGTTGTGGGAGAGTGTCCTTCTCAAAAAAATATTTTCTATCTGGAAATCAACTAGCCTACGCTAAACAAAATGGCTATCTCAAAATTTTGATTGGATGTGGTTGGGTGAATGATGGACGTGGGGGGGGGGTATTTACCCTTCAATAAGTTTCTACTATCAAAAAGGGCACTAGCCCTTTGAATTTCCAATCAAATGAGCCCCTTTTGAAGTTTCTATGACATCGCTTTCTATAAAAACCTTATATACCCCAGGACATAACTTAAAACCCTTGCCGTGAGGGTTGTTGGGGAGTGTCCTCCTAAAAAAAACATATTTTATACCTAGAAATCAACTACGCTGAACAAAATGGCTATATCAAAATTTTGATTGGATGTGTTGGGGGAAATTATGGGCATGAGGGAGGGGCTAGTTCCCCTCCAATCACTTTCGACTTTTAAGAAGAGAACTAGCCCTTTAAATTTCCAATCGAATGAGCCTGTTTTGAAGTTTCTACGACAACACCTTCCTATAAATCCTTATATGCCCCTAGGGCTTAACTTAAAACCCTTGCCTGGAGGGTTTTTGGGGAGTGTCCTCCTAAAAAACATATTTTCTATCTGGAAATCAACTACGCTGAACAAAATGGCTATCTCAAAATTTTGATTGGTTGTGTTTGGGGGAGTGATGGGCTTTGGGGGGGGGGGAGCTAGTTGCCCTCCAATCTCTTTCGAATTTTAAAAAGGGCAATAGCCCTTTGAATTTCCAACCGAATGAGCCTGTTTTGAAGTTTCTACGACAACGCCTTCTATAAAAAAACCTTATATGCCCCCAGGGCGTAACTTAAAACCTTTGCCCTGAAGGTTTCGGAGGAGTGTCCTCCTCAAAAACATATTTTCTTTCTGGAAATCAACTACGCTGAACAAAATGCCTATCTAACAATTTTGATTGGATGTTTTTGGAGGAATGATGGGCGTGGCGAGGGGGGGGGGGCTAGTTGCCCTCCACTCACTTTCGACTTTTAAAAAGGGCAAACGCCCTTTGAATTTCCAATCGAATGACCCTGTTTTGAAGTTTCTACGACAACATCTTCTATAAAAACCTTATATGCCCCCAGGGCATAACTTAAAACCCTTGACCCGAGGGTTGTGGGGGAGTTTCCTCCTCAAAAAGATATTTTCTATCTGGAAATCGGCTACGCTGACAAAATGCCTATCTAAAAATTTTGATTGGATGTGTTTGGGGGAATAATGGGCGTGGCGGAGGGGGGGCTAGTTGCCCTCCAATCTCTTCCAACTATTAAAAAGGGCAAATGCCCTTTGAATTTGCAATCGAATGAGCAATCGAATGTTTTGAAGTTTCTACGACAACACCTTCTGTAAAAGAATTACATGCCCCCAGGGCATAACTTAAAACCCTTGCCCTGAGAGTTGTGGGAGAGTGTCCTTCTCAAAAACATATTTTATATTTGGAAATCAACTAGCCTACGCTAAACAAAATGGCTATCTCAAAATTTTGATTGGATGTGTTTGGGTGAATGATGGACGTGGGGGGGAGTAGTTACCCTTCAATAAGTTTCTACTATCAAAAAGGGCACTAGCCCTTTGAATTTCCAATCAAATGAGCCCCTTTTGAAGTTTCTATGACATCGCTTTCTATAAAAACCTTATATACCCCAGGACATAACTTAAAACCCTTGCCGTGAGGGTTGTTGGGGAGTGTCCTCCTAAAAAAACATATTTTATACCTAGAAATCAACTACGCTGAACAAAATGGTTATATCAAAATTTTGATTGGATGTGTTGGGGGAAATTATGGGCATGGGGGAGGGGCTAGTTCCCCTCCAATCACTTTCGACTTTTAAGAAGAGAACTAGCCCTTTAAATTTCCAATCGAATGAGCCTGTTTTGAAGTTTCTACGACAACACCTTCCTATAAATCCTTATATACCCCATAGGGCATAACTTAAAACCCTTGCCCTGTGGGTTGTGGGGGTGTGTCCACCTAAAAAACATTTTTTCTATCGTTAAAAAATCTCTGCTTAAAAAAATGGTTATATCAAAATTTTTATTGTATGTTTTGGGGGGAACGATGGGCGTGAGGGAGGGGGGCTAGTTGCCCTCCAATCACATTCTATTATTAAAAAGGGCAATAGCCCTTTGAGTTTCCAATCGAATGAGCCTGTTTGAAATTTCTACGACAACGCCTTCTATAAAAACCTTATATGCCCCCAGGGCGTAACTTAAAACCTTTTCCCTGAGGGTTGTGGGGGAGAGTCCTCCTCAATAACATATTTTCTTACTGGAAATCTACTACTCTGAACCAAATGCCTATCTCAAATTTTTTATTGGTTGTTTTTGAAGGAATGAGGGGCGTGGCGAGGGGGGGGAGGCTAATTGACCTCCACTCACTTTCGACTACTAAAAAGGGCAAAAGCCCTTTGAATTTCCAATTGAATGACCCTGTTTTGAAGTTTCTACAACCACCCGGTCTACAAAAATCTTATATGACCCCAGGACATAACTTAAAACCCTCGCCCTGGGATTTGTAGAGGAGTGTCCTCCTCGAAAAGATATTTTCTATCTGCAAATCAGCTACGCTGACAAAAAGCCTATCTCAAAGTTTTGATTGGATGTGTTTGGGGAAATAATGGGCGTGGGGGGGGGGGGGCTAGTTGCCCTCCAATCCCTTTCGACTATTAAAAAGGGCACATGCCCTTAGAATTTGCAATCGAATGAGCAATCGAATGTTTTGAAGTTTCTACGACAATACCTTCTGTAAAAGACTTACATGCCCCCAGGGCATAACTTAAAACCCTTGCCCTGAGGGTTGTGGGGGAGTGTCCTCCTCAAACACCTATTTTCTATCAGGTAATCAACTACGTTGAACAAAATGGCTATCTCACAATTTTGATTGGATGTGTTTGGGGGAAAGATGGGCGTGGGGGGGGCGAGTTGACCTCCAATCCCTTTGGACTATTAAAAAGGGCACTAACCCTTTGAATTTGCAATCAAATGAACCTTTTTTGAAGTTTCTACGACAACTCCTTCTAGAAAAACCTTATATGCCCCCAGGACATAACTTGCTCTGAGGGTTGTGGGGGTGTGTCCTCCTCAAAAATACATTTTCTATCTTGAAATCAACTACGCTGAACAAAATGGCTATCTCAAAATTTTGATTGGATGTGTTTGGGGGAAGTATGGGAGTGTAGGGGGGCTAGTTGCCCTCCAATCACTTTCAACTATTAAAAAGGGCACTAGCCCTTTGAATTTCCAGTTGAAAGAACCTGTTTGAAGTTTCTACGACAACACCTTCTATAAAAACCTTATATGCCCCCAGGGCATAACTTAAAACTCTTGCCCTGAGGGTTGTGGGGGAGTGTATTCCTAAAAAACACATTTTCTATCTGGAAATCAACTACGCTAAACAAAATGGCTATCTCAAAATTTCGATTGGATATGTTTGGGAGAATGATTGGCGTGAGGGGGGCGGCTAGTTGCCCTCCAATCACTTTCGACTATTAAAAAGGGCACTAGAACTCTCGATTTCTAATCGAATGAGCCCTTTTTGAAGTCTCTACGACGACCCCTTCTATATGAAAGGCCCTACTTTAAAGAAAAAAAAAATAATAAACTGTACATTGTCAACATTGATCTTATATGCCCTCAGGACATAACTCAAAACCCTTGCTCTGAGGGTTGTGGGGGAGTGTCCTCCTCAAAAAGATATTTTCTATCTGAAAATTAACTACGCTGAACAAAATGGCTATCTCAAAATTTTGATTGGACGTATTTGGGGGAATGACGGGCGTGGGGGGGGGGCTAGTTACCTTCCAATCACTTTCGACTATTAAAAAGGGCACTAGCAACTCCAATTTCCAATTGAATGATTCTTTTTCGAAGTTTTTACGACAACTCCTTCGATACGAAGTGCTCGGGTATGGAGAAAAAAAAAACAACAAAAAAACAACACATTGTGCCCACATCGTTCTTTACTTAGGCAGCGCTAACACGCTGCCTATCATCTTTGGGCTGTTTTTGAACAACTGGCAATTATCTCAAAGTTTCTATCGGATGCATTTGGGACAAATAAGCCGTGAGGGGAAGGGGGCTAGTTACCCTCCAATCACTTTCAGCTTTAAAAAGGGCACTAAAACTTTTGATATCCATTTCAATAAGGCCCCTCAGAAATTTATGCTACCACCCTTTCCATAAGAACCTCATATGCCCCTGAGACAAAATTTACAACCCTTGCTCTAAGGGCTGTGGGAAGGGGGGCGGGGAGTGGTCATTTACAAAGACATAATTATTGGACCTTTCAACTACGCTGAACAAAAATGCTATTTTAAAATTTTAATTGGATGTATTTGGGGAAATAATGGGCGTTGAGAGGGGGGCTGGCTGCCCTCCAACCTTTTTTGACTATTAAAAAGGGCACTAGAACTTTCAATTTCCAATTGAATTAGCCCCTTTTTAAGTATCTGCGCCAACTCCTCCTATACAAAGTACTCTGGTCTAAAACAAACCAAAAATTAAAGCATTGTGCCCACACTGGTTTTTATTTAGGCAGCACTAATGCGCTGCTTATGATAAGGTAATTACTACTTTTTGAAAAACATCTTGTTTGGAAAGTTTTTTTTTTATTTGACTATAGTTTCCCTTTGCAAGAATCGTAACTATCAAATTTATCACGAATAGAATTCAACATGTTCTAATGCAATCTATTGTCTTTAATGTCTGAAGTCAAATAAACAATAATAAAACTTGGTACCTTAATAGTCAGTCGGTGTACCTCCTAATCAACAAATTTATCAATATTTAAAACAATATTCTTGGTTCTAAACTACTAAATGTATTTAGCTAAACGAAAATCAGTCAAAACATTATCAGACTCTTATCGGACTTTTACAGACTCATCTTTACGGTCAACAAATAACTTCCAGCTTTGAGAATATAGGAGGAGATATTAAAGGCAATGTTGTTTTTTTTTTTCAGAGACACCACATCTAGAAGTAGTGGTCGTATAAGCTTTGGAGGGGGGTCTTTTGATTGGAAAATGGAAGTTTTAGTGTCCCTGCAAAGGCTCTAAAATGATCAGATGGCAACCTTGTCCCTCCACGCTTTTTTTTCACTAAATGCTTACAATCAAAATTAAAAGATAGCCCATCTGTACAAAATAGCCAAAAAGTTAAATAACTATGTCTCAAGAGCTAAAAAAAACAACAGGCCCCATGCCAAGGGCTGTAAGTTATGCCCGTTCCCAATGTTAGAACTTATAAGGTTGTTTTTTTTGTTGGTAAGAGAGGGCATGTTTGATCCTTGGTCTCCAAAATGGTGATTTTAAGCTAAAACTTTAATAAGTTCTGACTAAATTGTTTGCTAGATTTACTGTTCCTCTACTATATATTGACCAGACTCCACATGTCACGACTTTCACCGTACCACAACCAAAGTTGTCACCAACAAATTTTTTGTTCACAACAATAAACCCATTCTGAATATGCCACTGTATAAGCCTAAGAATGAGGTCCTACCAAAGACCATACATAGAAGGGGTAACAAGCACCACTTGGTTCCAATATAACTTGGAAAATAAGTCAAAATCAGCAAGTAAGTAAGAAACAAAGTGAGCCATTACGACATATCAAATAAACAAAGGCTTTATTAAGGACGAGACAACAGCCAAACATTTTCTAAAAGAATGCCAAGAACAGATTTTCAGTTTAATTAGACCTATATCTTCTTTAGTATTCTTCCGCTTCTTTTAACTATTTTTAATATATGTACGTTTGAGAAACGACGTTCTCGTATAGGTTGAGCTTCGCGAAAAAGCACATAGATAAACAAAATTTAAGTAGAACTCACAGAGTTGTCCTACCTCTCCTATATTCGACTTTCTTGACCTTTCTCTAATTCAGGAGAAACCCTGACTCTTAGAGTTTGACGGGTGCTTCTGGACGGCTAAGCCACTCTTCATTTTTGTTTTAAACCCTTCCAACCTTTATGCATTTTGTCGCCTTAAATATGCAATATATTTGAATCTTTGGAAAAAGAGGAAAGTATCACGTTTCACTTTCCTTATCAATTGCCTTCTGTAAGCTCGAAAATTCTGACGATGTGAGGATATGGTTTTCTAACAGTGCTCTAGTGTGGACGTGGCTTGATAGCCTCATAAGATAGGAAAGGTGAGCTCTCAAAAAGGTATTTTCTCAATCTCGTCTGTCCTCCCTGTGCAAGTCTTCCAAGTGTTGTATAGTATTTATTTTATCCATATTTTAAGAATTTCACAAAGAAAAATTACATAGAATGCCTATATTCAGATAAATTAGACTTTTTTCGCCGTGTAGTGGTTAGCAATCAGTTTTTATTTAGACGTTGGAAACGAAACTGCTAGCTAATAAATCACAGAAAAGTGATCATTTAGTAGGGAAAAGACGAAAAATTATTCTGGAAAAAAAAGTCAAATAAATTGAAAATTTCAAGGATTGCTGAGGCAAGAGGACCTCAGGGCAGAAGCAAAATATGGTGAATAGTATGGTCAAGTGAGAATAGTTGAAAAAGTTTTGCTCTCCAATTTTCTGATGACATTTTTGCCTAAAAATAGTATTTCTGATGGATTTTATATATTTTATTGTCCAAAAATATAATTTCTGAAGTTGTTCAGTAGTTGAAAGTTCTGAATTTTCTATCAATCTTATAAGTATAAAAATTGCTAATCTACTTCGATACATTATCTGGTTTTGAATATTGCTCTCAAAAGTCTCAAAAAATATCCAACAATGTTTCGAAATGTTGAAGTTCTTGTTGATGGCTATTGCTTAGACGGTAGAAACGTGATTGTTGAGGAAGTCTTTGGCTAGCAGTTTTGTTTAGATGACAAAAACTAGCCATTCGTCTTTACCGGACAAAATGAGGCATTGAAGAACATAGTAATAGCAGATGAGCTTTTCTTATGGCAGTGTTTCCATGTTTCACTTGACTAAAACTTGAGGCTGAGCATATAAAACTTATCAAGAGTCGCATTTGCAATGCTTAGAAGCTGATTTACTTTTTTATTTGTTGTATATTTTGAAAAGCTCTGAGACAGGTAAGTCAGCTATAAATACAACCTTCCCAATTTTTTAAAATCCACGTAATGGTAGATTTTAAAGGACCTGTCTTTAATATGCCACAATGATCTGAATAAAATGAAGATGTGTAGATGTCTTGGTCTTCTAAGGAAGCTTATCTGTACTTTTCCCGGATCAATATTGACAATACTTTTACTCTGTTTGATCTAGGTTGTTATTTCTTACATTTTTCATTCACAAAATCATCGTTAAGGAGTAATTCCTTTACTTGATCTCCAATTACTTTCTATTCTTTCGACAGCTTATGTAGCTTTTTGTCCATCTCAGCTCCTTAGTATTCTTTCGTCTTTTACCTCTGATCAGTGTAATTATTATCTTCGTAACGCAAATCACATTCAAATTCCTTTTATCAAACAGTTAGTGGTAACGAACTGTAAGTAAGGAGCGACCCGGCTCAATGGTAACCGAAACTCTAAAAAACGGAATTTTGGTACCAATAGATACATCAAAAGATTCAAATTTTAATTCTGATTTCAAATATGTAAGTTTCATTAAGTTTACTTTTACTCATAAAAATTTACACACCTGAGAAAATTTTGGATGATTTTCTAAAAAAGGGGGGAAGACCCCTTAAAAGTTCTAGAAGCTTAATGAAATTTACAGCATCATATTTAGTGTATCATAGAACCCTACTGTAGAGGTTTCAAGCTCTTATCTACAAAAATGTGGAATTTTGCATTTTTCGCCAGAAGAAAGATCACGGGTGCGTGTTTATTTTTTTTTTTCCCAGAGGTAATCGTATTGACCCAGTGGTCCTAGAATATCGTAAGAGGACTCATTGGAACGGAAATTAAAAGTTCTAGTGCCCTTTTTAAGTGAACAAAAAAATGGAGGGCAACTAGGCCCCCTCCCACGCTCATTTTTTTCTCAAAGTCACCCAATTAAAACTTTGAGATAGCCGTTTTGTCCAGCATAGGCGAAAATCTAATAAATATATCTTTTACGATGACTTAATCCCCCACAGTTCCCAGGGGAAGGGCTGCAAGATATGAACTTTGCCCATTGCTTACATATTGTATTGGTTATTGGGAAGTATACAGACATTTTCAGGAAGAATTTTTTTCTGGTGGGGGGGAGGGGGTTACTCGGGCGAATCTTTCCGTGGAGGATGTTTCTTTGGGGCAAGGGACATTTCTATGAAGGGGGCGCCAGATTTCCAAGCATTATTTAAAAAACGATCAGAAATTAAATTAAAAAAACCCAGTTTTTTCAACTGAAAGTAAAAAGCAACATTAGAACTTAAAATGAACATAAATTATTACGTATATGAGGGGGTTCTCCCCCAAGTCAATGCCTCGCTCTTTACGCTACAGTTTTTTTTAGAGCTTTCAAAAGCGCTATCTATTCTAATTAAACGGCCTTTGTGACTCAGGGGTTTGTGAATTAAATTTTTTTTAACTTTTAACGTAAAGAACGTGGTATTGACTAAGGGGAGAACCCCATCATATACGTAATAATATATACGTAATAAAAAAAAACAATAAAAAAAACAAGCGATATGGCTCAATAGTAATCGAAACTTTTAAAAACGGAACTTTGATGTCAATAAATGTATCAAAAGAATGGGCTTATAATGCTGATTCCAAATATATGAATTTTATTAAGTTTAGTATTACTCATCAAAGGCTACAAGCCTGAGAAAATTTACCTGATTTCTTAAAGAGGGGGGAAACATCCCCTAAAATTGAAAAAATTTTAGTGAAAATCACACCGTCAGATTCAGCGTATCAGAAAACCCTATAACATAGGTTTCAAGCTCATATCTGCAAAAATCTGCAACTGTGTATTTTTTGCCAGAAGAAAAATATATGAATATAGAAGTTTGTTACGTAAGTTAATTTGTAAATTACGTCAGAACCAAATTTAGAGACTGCCATTTAGCCAAAGAAAAGTAAAATTTTCATGCAAATTTTGTTTACTTATTCAATGCCGGCGAGCCAAAATAAAAGCTGCATTAACTAAAAAACGATCAGAAATTAAATAAAAAAAACAAGTTTTTTAAACTGAAAGTAAGGAACGACATTAAAACTTAGAACGAACAGAAATTATTCCGTATATGAAAGAGGCTGTGCCCTCCTCAACGCCTCGCTCTTTACGCTAAAGTTTTTATTTTAAAAAAAAAAGAGTTGTGAGAAAGTCAAACTTTAGCGTGAAGAGCGAGGCGTTGAGGAGGGCACAGCCCCTTTCATATACGGAATAATTTCTGTTCGTTTTAAGTTTTAATGTCGCTCCTTACTTTCAGTTTAAAAAACTTGTTTTTTTATTTAATTCCTTCCGCAAGATCAATTTCAATTCTATATTGGCAAGTCATTTTGTATTAAATATAATGCCTGAATCAGCCCGAAGATGTCAATTGTTTAGCTAATTCATGGAAATTATTCAAAAATATTTGATTTTTTAGAATAATTTTTCTTTTTTGTGTAGGATTGAATATAGTCTATTTAATATATTTGATTTATTTTACCTGTACACCTTATTTTCTCATTTCATTTTTTATTTGTTGAGTTATATTATAACCTTTATAATCCTCTATTTCTTTGTGATTTAATGCTTAAATAACTCTTGTCTCTTCCTTTCCTCCACTGAGAGATGTAGCAAGGTTTTTTTAGTGCCTAGTGAAAATATTGATCCCCCTGTCACTACCACAATATAAGCAAGTGAAAAAAATCAGTGCCCCCTCAGAGAATATGCCGGATGACAGCATCATCCCTTGCACCCCTAGCAACATCACTGCTCACAGGTCTATAAGCATTCAGAGGATTAGTACAGTAGCATATGTTCATTGTGCCTTTAAACATTAAGGATTAGTTTTATATTATATTTTCTGTTGTTAGCAACTTCACAAAAATCATGTAAAAATAATGTTAGTGATTCAATTTGTATTGCAATTGCCATTCATTTTATTGCCAGTTGTGTTATTTTGAAGCTGGATCTACCCTTCTCTTACTGTCATTTAATTGCTGTTATACTATTTTTCATGCTTTAGGTTTCCAAATGCACCTTGTGGCGCATGATTGTTTGCTACCAGTATCCCAGATCAGAGGCAACGCTATAGCGTTGCCTCTGCAACGCCATAATTGCAAGGCTATAATTGATTAAGCTTGATTTGCATATTCAATTTATGCTTCACTCGTTTTAAGACTTATTTATTTATTTATATTAGTACCTACTGTATGTTTGTATGCATTGATTTTATATTTAATTTCTGTTCGTTCTGGGTTTCATTTATACTTCAAAAGCAAATATTTTTTTGGTTTTAATCTTGATTTACATATATAAGTAGTAATGCTATAACATTTCCGGGACGAGATCCAGGACAAGATAGTATAAAGCAAGTAGAACCACTTATATTCGGGCCAAAAGCTGTATGCAATACTGGACGAGATCGTATAAACCTACCAAACACGTTACATTCAGGCTATAATGATATACTGAACTTACAGCCTGAGGGAGTAAACCGTAACAATAAATACTGATTGTACATAATTTATTTATGATTAGTACTTGCATGATACCATAGCTATGAGGCCCTAGCAACCAATCCATAGCAACCAGATTCAATATAAGGAGTGATTTTCAAAGTAATTCATATTAGTAAGAAAATAGAATTCAGGGAGAGAAAAGAGTTTGTTTGTAATCATTTATTTTACAAGATATATATTAACAAAAAGGAGTGCAATGTTTACACTATTAGAGGTTGATAGTGGAGCTGGGAGTAGCAATGATACAAAGACGAGAGCACTAAACGTAGCAGTAGAAATTACAAAAGGATCTCAACTAGGCCTTGGATGGGATGATATATATGCAAGATATGTGATATCATTGAGCGAATTCAAATTTGAGGAGCAGTTATGCTTTGCATTGAAACTTTATATAGGGCATATAATTAGACTTCAAGCTTCTTTGAATACAATAGTGAAATATATTGGGGAAAATAAGTTGTTTCAGTAATTGAGTGATCATTATGGTTGTAATTATATGTAATAAAAATTTTTCTAAATCGAAAATATTACATATTTTATAGTAGGTTACCGAATATTTTGGAATTAGAAAGAATCCTAGTTAGTCTGAAGTCAGCTTTGAGAGTGTTATGATTGAAATATTGGATGGATTTGAGAAGCAAAAAATCATACGGGATCTGGTGATTATGGTAAAATGTTTAATTTTAGACAATGATTTTCTGGAGTTATCTTTTCAAAGGGAAATATTTTCTCAAACAATGCTTAACGATATAATGAAAAATGATTTTCCATCTTTGGACTATTGTATGAAACTTTCATTTCGTGGTTCAAACGCATTTACACAATTTATTGACATATTAATCGAAACAAAAAAAATGGTATTGTGGATTTGCTTTTGAACACACTACCTTAGAAATTTAAGACCATGATTGTTTAATGAGAACAATAAAGTGAGAATTTAGAAGATCCTGTTCAAATACATTTTATGATACTATTTGATCACTCCTCTCTCTCCCTCTCTTTGCCTCTCAGTTTATCGATCGTATATCAGTTTCATTTTGACTGTGAGAGAGTTAAAACTGGAAACTGTTCTATACATGTCCACTATGCATGTATACACTGGGCAGCTGGTCATCATGTGAGAATTGTACAATTATTGACGAGTATGATGAAAAGTGTAGATTATGCAATCCATATAAATTGCAATGAGGATATACAGCACAATGTAAAGGCTGTAATTCCTGTCTTGACGATATTTGTTACTATCACCCTAGAGGACACCTATGCTTCAATTGTCACTATTATAAATTTAATCACTGGGAGAATAACTAAACTGGTATGATTAGAAAGAATCTTAAACGAGATTTTAATTTATTTCAAAGAGACTAGTATCGTCGTGGATTTAATTTGTTTTGGAAGGAAGAATTAGGTCTACGATTCAACTGTTGGAATAAAAAAAAAGAATTTGGTTTCTACGTCAACGTTATGAGCACAATGGCTACTATGACTATAAACCTACTGATTTTATTTGGCTGTTACAAAATATAATTCACCATTTGAAAAAACTATATGTGAAATTGCTTCAAATAACCAAATTGAAACCCATGAATTTTACAATATGAATGAAAATAGTATCATTGACTATACAAAGAGATATAATAAGAGAGGCTTTGAATAATAGTTTTCCCAATGCTTTCAATATAGTTGCTGATGTGTGGGGTGTAGAATTTATATGAGCGGCCAAGAGGATTCAAAAATTCTATATTATTTGCTGTTTGAAAGATGCATCCAATGATCAGTCTTTATACTCGATGAGCTGCTATTAACGATGATTAGGGTATTGTTAATATTGGGAATGATTTCAAATAAGTCCGATGGTATACAATGGGATTTGTATTTGGACATGCATGGATCCACATTGAATACGCTGATTATTTGATTTGTGTTCATGGTGCGAGGTCTAGAAGAGCACTGCCATCGGGAGTGATTTCCCAATAAGCTTAAAATTGACTCAGTGATATTGACGTGATACTTTCAGTCAAAGCGTCGGCAAATGTGCACTCTAAACGTACTTTCACTGTTTGTACAATACTCATATCTTGAGAACCTGACAAGTTCAAAACAATTATACCGTGATTTTTTGAAAATATTGAATTGGTTTTTCAATTTCCAAATGGTTGTGGATCATAATATAGGGATTGCATATTTAATTCATACGGAGTTTTTTAAGATTCTTTATCAACTGATAAATTGTATAAAAGGATTCTATTCACCTTGCACACAAGGCCGGATAAGCCAAAAAAACTAAAATCTGGGGGTATGCGGTCCTGGATACAATGACACTAGCACTCTACACAAAGGCCAAAGCGAGTTTTTAGGAGATTTCTCTATTGATAAATGACGAATAGGTATGACCACGAGAAACAGTGGCAATGTGACGTGGATTGGTGACTGTATGGGGAACAAGAAGTTTCATATTGTTACCACTGGCTCTCAATTTTTCCACTGCCAATGCATTAGAGCTCATAACCTGTTGATTTTGAACATGAAGATTTGCGGAAGTGATATTGACATTTGCAATAGGTTCTGCAGTAAGTTTTTTTCTCAAAATGAATCTGACTTGAGCTAGTTATAAATTCATGTCAATATTAACGTTGGGAGACAACCAGTGAGATATATTAAGTATTTCATGATTTAATTTTCCAACAAAATGATACTCTTTGGTCACTGTAGCAGTTTACTCACCGTCAGTATCAAAATTCAATCTATTCATAACCCAGTGCTTGTCCTCTCAACTACTTTGATGACTTTGGAGTCATCAACATAAATTGTATGTAGCTTGCATAGTTTGATAAATTATTGCTATTGCTCACCAATATTCCATTAATGAATACATTAATTTGCTTGAACAAGCTGTGTAGGATACAGTTTTCATAGAATAGACAGTCGGTAGCAATGGGAGTTTGATTGTCTGACTTTTTCTTCACCACAACATTATATCAATTAATTTAGATGATAAATTGATGAAATAATTTTCATTGGAAAATATTTGAAAGTGTATATTTTCTGACAGGGGTTGCTGTAGGATGAAATTTTTCAGAGTAGCCTTACTTGACACTGACATCAACATTTTATGCATTGAATAGATTCAATGACAAGGTGATTGATGGATGCGATTCCTTGTGGGGGATATATGTTACCTTAAGAGAAGAAACCCTTCTTTGATACAACAATCTTTTTCTTCATATTGTTCTTTCTTTTTTCTTCAAAGTCGTTGTTGATGTTTTTCACTTCCTCCCTGGGTAGAGACTGATGAGTGAATGATGACCACACACTCTTTTTAATGCCTTCCCATTTTGCTGAAATTTTAATTGTTTGCCAACTGATCTTGCAGAAGATCTAATATTTTCCTTGAGACTCTTGTTGAAACTTTTACCCGAGCTCCAGTCCTTTAGTGTTGAGGCAGCAAATTTTTTTTTTGCAGCAGGTACATTATATTTTCTTGCAAGGGGTAGTGCAGAACGAGATAGCCTAGCAAACGAACAGCCAAGACCATAGCCAAACATTGTAGTATGCCCCTTGTAATAATCCAGTCCATGACCTAATTCGGGAGGAGACAGAGCACCAGCACAACAGTCAATGTCAGGACAGACAAATGGAATTCTTCTATAATTCATCTTAAGCAACGGGTCAAAAATGACATGTAATGACACACAAACCCTTTTTTATAGCTAAAACATTTCCGAATTCACTTCTTAGTGTTAAGTGACAGAGTTCAAAATACGAAGTGTTCATGGAAAACATACTGGAGATGTCTTATATTGTAGTGAAGAACATTGTTTTAAATACCTTTTCTCTCTAGAACATGTAGAAGGGGGACATTTGAATTACAAATTCACGACAGTTCCACAAATGAATACAACTGTCTGATGAGAAACTAGATGCACAATCTGCAGAGATAACATGTTCCTTGCCATTGAAATTTTTTTCTGCTTTAATAAAACAATCTTTAAAACCAAGAACCTCACGTAAATTCTCATTGAGAAAAATTCTTTCATTCTCAAATAGATTGGTAACATAAATTCTCCTTTGTTCTGTCTATTAGTTGAAAGAGAAACCATCTTTTTTTCGAATTGCAATTTTTTGTTGATAACTCGACACAGGCCTTGCATATTACTATATTCCCTGTAGGGTATGGTAGCAATAGGGTAATCATTAAAGTCAAAAGTTGCCACCGCACCTTCATTACTGAAGTTAAAGGGTCTTATATTAATCTCTTAAGGGGTCGTTTTTCTTAGAACATCATATGTATTCTTGATAATACAATCAACGAGAGCAACATCATATCTACCTTCAAATTTGATTGCAGGGGTGAGTTTTATTTCAAAAATCACTTGTTTTATTCAAATCATCATAGAATAGATCAGGTAAATTGGACATGAATGTTACATAGAAATCATTAGGCATTGCTTAAGCCTTCAACGCTTACCAAAGAATCAAAATTAGAGTTATATCCTGGCCAACAAACAAAGACACTTTTCCTTGCCCTTGTGTGTACGACTCTTTACTATCTTTTCAATCTGATAGATTTCACTATTATTTTTAATTTTTTGTAATTCATAGTAAAAAAAAAACAAGACTCTCTTCATCTTTGATATCTCGTAGACGATAAGTTATGGGTTTAGCGCCTAGGATTTTTGAAACTTTAAAAAATTCAGTGGACCATAAGTAATTTCCCTTTTAAAAAATAGTAGTCTTTCTATTAAATCGAAAAGTATCACCCACATTGAATTTTTTAGTCACAACCTTTTCATTGGAATATTGTTTAAGAAAAGTGTCTAATATATTGTGATCACCTTCATGAACTTCCTGAGGGCTAAAGTTGGAAAGTGATTAATAAGGTCGCTGATTATAAATTTGCATGATTCTATTTAAATCATGATAAAAGCAGCCGTATTTTCAATGTACAATATCATAGGCAGTGCAATCGCGCTGCCTAAGTAAAGGACGATGTTGACACAATGTAATATTATTTTTTCAATACCAGGGCATTTCGTATCGAAGGAGTTGTCGTAGAAACTTCAAAAAGGGCTCATTAGATTAGAAATCGGAGTGGCTAGTGCCCTTTTTAATATTTGAAAGTGATTGAGGGCAACTAGACCCCCCCCCCCCCACGTCCATCATTCCCCCAAACACATCCAATTCAAATTTTAAATAGCCTTTTTGTTTCGCGTAGCTAATTTTCAGGTAGAAAATATGTTTTTAAGGAGGACACTCTCCCACAACCTTCAAGGCAAGGTGTATGCCCCGGGGTCATATAAGAACGATGTTGTCACAATGTATTATTTATTATTTTTTTCCTTTAGAGCAGGGCACTTTTTATCGAAGAAGTGGTCGTAGAAACTTCAAAAAGGGTTCATTCAATTGGAAATAGGAGTAGCTTGTTCTCTTTTTAAGAGTCAAAAGTGATTGAAAGGCAACTAACACCCCTTCCACGCCCACCATTTCCTGAAACACATCTAATCGAAATTTTGAAATAGCTATTTTGTTCAGCACTGTTGATTCCCAGATAAAAATTAAGTTTTTGAGGAGGACACTCTCCCACAGCCCTCAGTGCAAGGGTTGTAAGTTATACCCTGGGGGCATATAAGGTTTTTATAGAAGGTGTTTTCGTAGAAGCTTTAAAAAAGGCTCATTCGATTGGAAATTCAAAGGGCTAGTGCCCTTTTTAATAGTCAAAAGTTATTGGTGGGCAAATAACCCCCCTCTCAAACCGACCTTTTCCCCAAACACAACCCCAAAACCATTTTATTCAACGTAGTTTTAAATTATCCAAATTAGGTTTTTGAGGATGACAACCCCCCCCCCCCAGAGCTCTCAGGGCAAGGGTTGTAAGTTATACCCTGGGAGCATATAAGGTTTTAATAGAACATGTTGTCGTAGAAACTTCAAAAAGAGCTAATTTGATTGAAAATTGAAATGGCTAGTGCCCTTTTTAATAGTCAAAAGTGATTGGAAGGCAACTAATACCCCTTCCACGCCCACCTTTTCCCCAAACACATCCAATGAAAATTTTGAGATAGCCATTTTGTTCCACTCAGTTTAAAGTCCAGAAATTATACCTTTGAGCAGGACACTCCCCCACAGTCTTCAGGGCAAGGGTTATAAGCTATGCCCTGGGGCCATGTAAAGTTGTTATTGAAATCTTTGTCATAAAAACTTGAAAAGTGGCTCATTCGATTGGAAATTCAAAGGGCTAGTGCCTTTTTAATAGTAGAAAGTGATTTAAGGGCAACCTTTACCCCGCCCACCTTTTACCCAAACACATATAATTAAAATTTTAGATAGCCATTTTATTCAACGTAGTTGAAAGTTTTGGAAATTAGGTCGTTAAGGATGACAACCCCTCCACCTGACAGCCTCAGGGAAAGGGCTGTAAGTTAAGCCCTGGGGTATATTAGGTTTTTTTGAAAGCGTTGTCGTAGAAACTTCAAAAGGGCTCATTCCTTTGGAAATTAAAAGGGCTAGTGCCTTTTTAATAGTCGAAAGTAATTGAAAAGTGACTACCGCCCCTCTCACGCCCACCATTTTCCAAAACATCCAATAAAAGTTTTTACATATCCATTTTGTTCAACGTAGATCAAAGTTCTGGAAATTGGGTCTTTTAGGATGATAACCCCCTCAAAGCCCACAGTGCAAGTGTTGTAAGCTATGCCCCAGGGGCATATAAGATTAATATAGTAATTTGTTGTAGAAATTTCAAAAAAGGCTCATTTGATTGGAAATTGAAATTACCCTTTTTAATAGTCGAAAGTGAGTGGAGAGTAATTAAACCCCTCCTACGCCCGCCATTTCCCCAAAAATATTCAATCAAATTTTAGAGATGGTCATTCTGTTCAACGTAGTTGAAAGTTCTGGAAATCATGTATTTACGGATGACAAACCCCCATAGCCCTTCAAAAGGGGAAAACTTCAAAAGGGGTTCATTCAATTGGAAATTGAGAGAGCTAGTGCCCTTTTTAATATTTGAAAGTGATAGGAGGGTAACAAACCCCCCTCTCACGCCCATCATTCCCCATAAAACATCCAATCAAAATTTTCAGATAGCCATTTTGTTACACATAGTAGAAATTTCTGTAAATTAGGTCTTTGAGAATGAACCCCCCCTAGCCCTCAGGGCAAGGGTTGTAAGTTGTGCCTCGGGGGCATATAAGGTTTTTAATAAAAATGTTTTCGTAGAAACTTCAAAAGGGCTCATTTGATTGAATTGAAAGGGCTAGTGGTATTTTTAATAGTTGAAAGTGATTGGAGAGCGACTAACGCCTCTCTCATACCCACTATTATCCCAATTTAATCCAATCCAAATTTTGAGATAGCCATTTTGTTTAACGTAGTTGAAAGTTCTGAAAATTACGTCTTAGAGGATAACAACCATCCTTACAGCCCATAGGGTAAGGGTTGTAATTTATGCCCTGGGGACATATAAGGTGTTTATAGAAAGTGCTGTCGTTTCAAAAAGGGTTCTTTCAAAGGGAAATCGGAAAGCCTAATGCTCTTTTTAATATTCGAAAGTGATTGGAAGGCTTGAAATTTTTATAGTAAACATCGAAGTGGGTATAATCTATTTTTTTTTTGTTTAGACAAGGGAACTTCGTATCGAAGGAGTTGTCGTGGTAACTTCGAAAAGGGTTCATTCAATTGAAAATAGAAAGGGCCGATGCCCTTTTTAATAATAGAAAGTGATTGGAGGGCAACTAATCCCCCTCCCACGCCCACCCTCCCATTTGCCCATTATGTTTAAAAACTAAATGTTGCCTTAAGATTAAATCAAAATGCAATGTGTTAATGCTAATTCACAATGAGGTATCTCAGCAGTATCCCGATAACGACTGAGGGTATTCTGTTCAAACTTTCGAGGCTACTTCTGCTCTTAATATTTCACCAAATCAAAATAGCTTAAGTGTGTCCAAGCTATGAAAGAAAGTAAACAGATTTTTTTGCGAATGGTATCAAGTTCCCAATTTCAGGTCAACTAGAGGAGGTATGGAGCTAAATTAAACCCTACTATTTGTTGAAAATTGCTTAAAATTTGTATCAAGCATACAAATAGCAGGCAAAACTACAAATTCTTAAAAAAGAAAAGATTTAAAGCATTATTTTCTTTTCCCTGAAAAGTAAACGAGCAGAAATTAATTTAAAAAAAATTTTCCACAAAATAAGGTTTTCAAAGAAAAGTAAAGAACTCCATTAAACCAAAAATGAGCAAAAATAACATCAAATAATCTACCAAGCTCGAAACTACAGCAAATCAGCATCGATAAATAAATGAAACCCAAAACGAACAGAAATGACAATAAATATTCAAGTCAAACTCAAAACGAGCAGAAATTAAGATAAGTTGGGCTCAAAACTCCTATGCCTGCCCAAGGCCAGAACGAAATTTGCACTTTACTGAAAAAAATACAAATAAATGTGCATTGTCAGTGTAATATACATATACTGATATTTAGTAATCAAAATATTAATATATTTTGATTTATTAAAGTAATAAAAATATAAACATTTATATTTTTTCAGGAAAGTACAAATTTTCTTCTGGCCTTGGGAAGGCATAGGGGTTTTGAGCCCAACTTATGTTAATTTCTGCTCGTTTTGAGTTTGACTTGGATATTTATTGTAATTTCTGTTTGTTTTAGGTTTCATTTATATATCGATGCTGATTTGTGGTAGTTTCATGCTTGGTAGATTATTTGATTTTATTTTTGCTCATTTTTTCAATGGAGTTCTTTACTTTTCTTTGAAAAACTTATTTTGTGAAAAAGTTATTTTAATTAATCTTAAATTAAAAGTCGAATATTTCTTAAAAATCGCTCAGCCAATACAGCCTTTATTGGACATTGACTATGATAGAGCATTGTATTATATTTCAATAATACCTTTTCTACATGTGGATTAACAAGATCACTACCATGGTCCGTTTCAATATTTCTATAACAATATTGCTCAAGAATACTTTCTATAGCCTGAGTAACTTCAACACCTCTCTGTGGCTGCAATTGAATAGCATATGGATAGCAACTATAGATACTGATTGCAAGTAGAATATATTTGTTGGGTGTATTGTGACACCTTTGAATCTCATCTAGAGCTATGAGATCTGCTTGCTTTATATGCAGTGGGAAAAAGGCTTTATGTATTCGATAATGATTACCACGAACCCTATGATTTTGATTTAGAGTGTGACTTGGTTTATTTTGTAGATACTCTTGTGCACTTTTGGTTCCAATACCAGTGACTTTAGAAAGTATGGAGGAGAAAGTTAAACTTTCAACGTCACCAATGTTTTCATAAACAAATTTCAAAACTTCAACCATTTTGAATGTAAGCACGTAGTTTAATGTCTGCTAACATTTTGCATACTGTGGGGTGGTGATGATGATAAAGATGAGTTGATATCAATACGTCTTCGCTTTTGTCTAGCTACCACCGGTGTCATCAAATCAATGTTTCTACTAGGTGTACTAGTATTTTCCAAGATTGATTTAAAATCTTCATCTGTTTCTTCTTTTAATGTTAGTGATAGTGACGAAGTGGAACTATGTTGTTTTAATTTCTGTAGAAGTTGCTTATTGGTAATAAGACCTTTTAGGAACTTTAATGTGTTTAATAAGTTGCATAGATGATTGTCAAATGATAAAAGTCCGTTAATATTTGTAACCATATCATAAATTAATTCCAGTAGGTTATAACTTTTCCTTGAATTAGAACTCGTTTCCCATTCCTATCAACTTTAATATGATTTTGAACACTTTCCATGAGATATGTCGAGACACTTTTACTTTGTTTACGATATGAGTGTGGCAGTAGGTTCCCAATACCTGACCCTTTTGAATTAAATTCCTCCTCCTTTGATTGTGTTATTGTTCCAGCAGCAGCAGAACCTTGAAGAGTTGTTTCCTTTATTTGATCAACGACACCTACATTGACTAGCCTTACATGATACGGTTTATGCTTGTCCACTTGTCAAAGTGCATCTTGAAGTAAAAGTAGTTTTTTTTATTACCAATCTTATCATCATTAATGAATTTATTCAGATTGTCCTCAAAGTGTTCCATTGGTGAAAGCGCGAGTTCTATTGGGTTCAATTTGTAGGGTTTGGTCATCTAGAGAAAACTGTTTACAAGTCCAGCAATTATTGGAAGTAAAAGTGTAAAAAAAACTACCACCCGCTTGAAGAAGACGTTTTCTTTTAAAATAATTCCTTTCTTTTTGCGAGCCAAGGCACGTACAATGGAACAATGTTGCTTTTCCTGTTGCTTAACTACTTTTGGCAGTTGAATATTGCCCTCGGTTTAATTTAAACAAAGTTCAGACATTAGATTAATGGATTCTTTGTCAATACCATGTTTGAATGAGTACGGCTTTCCTAAGTGGTGGTTTAGAAGTGGTTAGAACAACAAATAAATGTCTATTTTCATGTAGCTTCTTCAGTGTCAAGACAGCAACTAATAACCTTTTTTAATGTCAACGGGAAGATATGCTGTAATTTCATTGTCAAAAAATCTGTGACTATACTCAAATCTTCGGGTCCAATAGAATGTAGCCATAGAGTTTATTTGTCACCTGATTGTTCGCTGAAAGTAGAAATTTTGGAGTAACAGGATATATTTGTTTATTGAAAGTTATTAGAGAACTTAAATTACGAACAACTCTGTAAATGATATAGTAGACACAGTTCAAAGCAAGTTGTCTCATACATTTGCTCTGATGAAAGAAATTGTATAGAACTTGAGTTACAAAAATTTTTTCATGATGTGAGCGGACAGTAGACAATTGTAGTATTTTCTGAGACCATTGTTTAATGAATTCAGCTAAATCATCAATAATCAGCCAAGAGTTTGTCTCAACAGTGTCAAAAACATCAAGTCCCTGTATGAATTGAACCTGCACAGATGTAACTATAGCTTTTATTTTATCATATTACTCCTGTCAAATACTTCAGCAGTTGTAGATTTTTTCAGCTTTTCCATAAACATTTTATTACAAGTTTTAATTATTTTAGTTAAGAGTGTTGTTTTGCCCGACATTGATGGGCCACACAGATACGATTAGAATTGTGTTTTAAATTGATACATATTGTTTGGCTTCAAAAGCTGACCTACAACTCATTATAAACTATAGCTGTCTAATGAATAAATAATTTTCCTATCGCAGTCGTACTACTGCATTAGAATCATATTTTCTTTTATTTTTAACAGACAAAAATAGCACTTTACAATTAATCAACAGAATTTTTAATCATCAGAAAAAAACACTTTATTTAACAATAAATATATACAACACATTTAATCAACATAATGTCACAGTTTGAACACTTTTTTTATTTACAAAAAGAATAAATTTTCTATACAACACATTTAATCAACAAAATATCGCTGCCGTTTAAAACACTTTTTTTTTATTTGCATCAATAATAAATAAATTTCATGCACTTAAAAATGGAATCCCCTTACCCCCGGGGTGGCCACTGTAGTGGCTGAAGGCTTGGCCTGAAGCGGGCCCGCTGCACCAGGTGAGGGCGCAATGTTTCAATTATGAAAAACATTGAAATCTAACTCTACCTTGCATGTACACAAATTTTGGTCAACAATGAAAAAATCATCCCCCCATCCACAGACGCCTAGTATTATGACAAATGAATTTAGGTTGAATTTTCCAGATCAAGTTGTTTTCTAAGGTCAATACATTCAATTCGATCTGAAATAAGGTAGTGCCCATGAGTTAATATCTTCACACCACCCTCAAGTACACTGACTTTTTTCGATATGGCTGTCATGGCATATTTCTCTACTCTACCTGTGTAGTTTCCAAGTTGTAAAGAGCAAATTACCATGCCTTTTGCTCTTGGTACTAAACTACTTTCCACACAGTTTACATAAACACTCATATCGAAATTCTTTTTAACATAGTATGTTGGCACCCCCTTGCAGACTTGTTTGGTATCCTTATTGTGCGTTTCCAACAGTACAACTTCAGACCTGGAAACACACCTGTGGATATCAAGTCACTCCCTGTCTCCGACTTTAACATTACCAATTGATTAGGAGCCTGGCGCTTCATCAACCCCGTATAAATGGGCTAATTCCAATTGGCAAAATCCATTCGAGAGCTAAAGTGCATACTGTTTTCCAAATCATTCAGTAAATTCTCAGTTTTAAATTTTAACAGGAGTCAATCAGTGTCTCCATGTACACTTGAACTTGTCCCTCTTTCAGCCATTGCACCTTGCACACATTGTAATAAAATGACAACCCGAGCTTATTAAAGTTTTCCGTAATTGAGCTGCCACCATCTAAATTCTTATTAATAAGACATTTCTTTTTTCTATGAGAGAGGACCATATCGGAGTCTATGATAGTTGATGATGTGAAGTTGAGATCGGCAACGATACGAGCACATTCCTTTGGATTGGTTACAACGTCAAATCTACTTCTGTTTTGTACGCTTTCGCACATTTTACCGAAGGCTGAATTTAAAATGAGTTTATAGATTTTTTTCAACCTTCATCTTTGCTTGTGAATGTTTACTGACAAAAGTGTCAATAAAAATTTTCATGCAAGGCTTTTGGTCAAATTGGAGAGTTATATGTCTCTTTGTGACCTTCAAACCATTGGCTACCATCCGCCGCAATGGAACGTGATGTAAAACGATATTCTGTTTCGGATTAAGGTCGGCAATAAGTTTTTGCTGTGAAGGTGTCCAGTGCATGCCCCCATCCTCTACCAAAGATAGATTGTATGAATTTAAAGAGTCCTTCGTCACCGGTCTATTTATGCATGGGAAAACAAAATCCTTCACCGAGTCGGGGAGTTCCATTGGTGTTTCATCATCAATTTAAAAAAAACCGTCCTTGCGGTCCATTCTCTATAACGGTGGCAATGTTGGAGAAATTTGAAGCACAAGGATTGTTAAGTCATATGTAGTAACCACACGGCAAACAGTAGTAAAACATTGCCGACGGATAAAGTGAATTCATAGGCAAAAAACTGTATCAGACTTTTCACCGGTGCTATTTTGTCCAGAAAAATCAGTTTTTAGCGTACAGTTCCCATGGAAAACATACCCACCCCTCATTGATATTTCTAAAAATAGATGCTGATCCACGTCGGTAATCAGACATATTTCTTCTTTGCTGATTTTTAGAATTAAAACCATCACCAGATAAGGAGTTGAATAATAATAACCCAAATCCAACCCAGATTCCAAATAGATCTTTTCCGTATTTTTACAGACAATGTCCAATAACGTCAATACATCACTTACAAATTACATTTTCAATAATCCCTCCCATTGTTACATTCTTTCTTGGCCCAAACCCTCTTGGAAAATTCATAAGTCGTTAGTGGTGCATTGATGATCATTAAGTGAATCATAAAATGTTTTGATAGGTGGTAATGACACCTCACTTAGCCTCGAGGTGGAGTTTTAGTAATTTTATGCGTATATGCCCTTACAAGATAATAAATCATATATTTCATCATTTGGAAAGTGCTGTTTAAGGAGGGGGAAACTATGAAAATTGTCGCTTTTCTTTGCCTGAATCAATTAGCTTAGGGATTTGGGGAGAAACTAAATGAGTCCAAAAAACGGATTTTATTCAGGCAAGTATGACCATTATCTACTATTTCCCCTTTAAATTCTTAGAGCAGCACCTTCTCGGATGATTTGAGTATGATATTATAGTAAAAAGAACCATCTACCCATGCGTCATCTACAACTCCACCCTTCTGCATGCGTGCCAACGCTGGTAAAATGAACTTCAAATCATAATTGAAATTGTGTATAAAAACAGGTATAAAATATTGCTGACTAAAGTTTACATTGCGTGATTGATGGTCCACTCCCCAAAAGCTACTCCCTTCCGGTGAAATTTCCTGCCACAAATGATCATGGTCGAGTACTTTTCCCTTGCCCCTTTACCCTCATCAAATTAAACCTTCAAACACAGCATATTCTCAGATTTTTAATGGCCAACCTGTCCTCTGATGATAGAATCATTGGGTAATGTGTATGACGCAATCTTTAGAGTGCCTCAGTTACTATTATAATAAGTTTAGGCAAGGTTGTGGGCATAAAATCTGCACCACAGAACGTCTCAACTATATCTAGCACTTGCTTGGTATTACTAGAGAGTCTTTGGGAGTGGGCATCCTCAGTAAGAGGGATGGGGCGTTGAGTAAAATTGCATAACTCGATGAGTATAACTTCCAGTGTATTGGGACTGAGTTGTTCAGCCCTGGCAAATTTATTTATTGGAATAATTTTTTCTTTAACTGTACGTGGTTGAGTCGGTGCGGTATCCATTGACAGGAGTAGGGAGTATTTTTCGAATCTTCAAAATATTCATTTAAAAAGTTAGTTGAAATTCTGGATCTACATCCTCGTCAATGTCATAGGTCAAGTCATCTAGTTTATCAACATCACAAAAAACTTTCAAAAATTCACTGTGCAATTCTAAATCGTTGTCAATAGATGGTAAGTCAATAACTTGAACATCGTCTTGAAATTCCGTCGGCAATGTAAATATTGTTGTAGCCTCAAAGAGACTACCTGATCCTTGATTTGGTAGTGGTGGTAATTAACCGATGTTAATTTAAAATAATGGAATTTATTTTCCTTGTGAAATTGCTGCTGTTTTATAGAGTATAAAAAATAGATTATTAATAAGCACTATTTTCATTTAAAACACAAGCATAATAAAAAAGAAGAAGAACATTTTTGGCCCCAGCCCTCCCATGTTTTTTTTTTATTCTACGATTAGCCCTGACATAATGTATACCCATGACTAATTGATTTAAACTAAAACTATTAGCATAAAGGAGGATTCGATCTCTGATAAAAAGCATAGCATAGTTTTGAGCCCCAAACCCTCCCTTGTTTTTTTATACAGTGAGTGAATATTTCATGTGAGCCCACGACTACTTGATTTTAATTCAAATTATTAGCACAAAAAAGAAGATTTGATCTCTGATGAAAAGCATAGCATAGTTTTTGGCCGCATCCCCTCCCTGGGTTCTTTTTCTACAATTAGCCATGTCTTCACGTATGCCCACGACTACTTGATTTTAATTTAAATTATTAGCACAAAAGAACATTCCATCTCTGATGAAAGGCATATCATCAAATTTAACATATTTAGAAGCTCAAAGGGCTAATTCGGGTTCAATTTTTGGTGTTGTTAGTCCGTCATAAGCTAATTTCACCTTCCTCTGTCTTTTTATGTATCAACAAATTTACTTACAATTATGTCAGAAGATCCATTTTCGTTGGAGTGGTTCGTTATAGGAGCGACATTAGGTCACCGGTGAAGTGTGGATTGGCTCGCACTTTCATGTTCCTGCTCATGGGTTTTAGAAGAGCCTATACTCTCAACATTGAGGCCGGTGTATGTTGGGGGTGCATACATAATTACTCAAGGTCTGGACATTTTCATGAAAGTGACCAAGTCTTAATACTGTATGTTGGATTTTGTTGTGACATCATCTCCTATCATTATCCGTTTTTGGCTAGGATATTGCTCAGAATCTTTCTTAAATATAAATAAATTTTCTTAAATAATATATATATATATATATATATATATATATATATATATATATATATATATATATATATATATATATATATATATATATATATATATATATGTGTGTGTATATGTATATATATATATATATATATATATATATATATATATATATATATATATATATGTGCTACTGAGCTACTACATGTGCTACTGAGTGACTTTTCATCGACTGGCATCCCTGCACGGTATAAACAGTCATTATTTTTATCCTCTTACTGTAAATATACTTGTATATAGCTTATTAAAGGAAAGAAACCAATCTCCTGTTAATTAAATATTCAAGTGATTTAGTGATTTTTCCTCTAGTGACAACCCTGCAAAGTATGAACTGTCATTATATTTATCCTCTTACTGTAAATATACCTGTATATAACTCATTAAAAGAAAGAAAACAATTATGATTTTATACCTGTATATAGCTTATTAAAAGAAAGAAAATAATTTCTGTTATTTTAATAATCTAGTGATTTAGTGATTTTTCATCGAGTGACAACCCTGCATGGTATAAACAATCACTATTTTTATCCTCTTACTTTAAATATACCTGTATATAACTCATTAAAAGAAAGAAAACAAATTACTGTTACTTAAATAATCTAGTGATTTAGTGATTTTTTCATCAACTGGCAACCCTGCACGGTATAAAAAGTCATTATTTTTATCATTTTATTTTAAATATACCTGTATATAACTTATTAAAAGAAAGAAAACAAATTCCTATTATTTAAGTAATCTAGTGATTTAGTGATTTTTCATCGAGTGATTACCCTGCACGGTATAAACAGACAGGAATTTGTTTTCACCCTCTTGACAATTGGTATTCATGAGCATATTTAAGTACGTCCAATGGCTATATACTAAACGGTAATTCAAAAATAACGAATTAATGGATGCTATCTGAGCCTGTAACCTCATATTTTATGTCTGCCTAACGACTTGGTGTTAAAAATTCCAATATTTGGTGACAGCAAGTTTTTACATGTCTGTTCAATATAGCCTATTGTAAAGTGTAGAAGTGAAAAAATTATTTTTGTGCTATGCAAAAAAAAAGGATTTATATACAACTCTTAATTGGATTCTTTTTAATACTGTAAAAAAGATATAAAAACAGGTAGTTACAATTTCTCGTTTCAAATTGTCCATATTTGTATGCTATGTTCAGAGTGAATAACTTTATATAGCTTTGAATGCAATATTCAAACTGAGATAATTTTCTATAGTGCTCTGTATTATATATAGCTAAAATATGAACCGGTATTATTGTATGTATTTTTTAATTTCGAATATATTAACCTATAGGTTACTTACTACAGGTTATTAAGACAGGCTTAAAATTTAGAACATTGACACAATTTTTCTAAATCAGGGGTCTTACATCTGTATGGTGTACGCGTTGTTTTTCGCCTCGCTTTATATGGTGTTTACCCAGTATTGTATACAACCATTGGCTCGAATGTAACGTGTTTGGTAGGTTCATACGATCTTGTCCCTGATATCGTCCCAGATATATTATAGAATTACTACCTATATAATTTAAGAAATACTCGCTTTTAAGATTTAATTATTCATTTATATTAGTACTTGTTGTATGTTGTTTTTGCTATGTTTGTTTATTTAATTTCTGTTTGTTTTGGGTTTCATTTATTCTTTAATAATAATTTATGGTCGTTCGGAGTTTTTTGGAAAGTTTGTTTTTATTAATCTTACAAAAAAATGAGACAGTCTGTTCTGTTATAAGTCAATAAACTTACTTTAACCTAATTGCATATATGTCTGGTTCCTGACACAATTGATTTCACAAAAAAGGAAAAAGAATATTTTAATATAAATTTACAGATTTATTTTAGCATCTGCAAGCCAATATACATAACACAAGCAAATAAAACAGAAAATATATAAACCAAAAACAAAGTAGACATTAAAAGATCGTTGGCCTTGTTATTTTGCCAATAAACTTCTGAACCTATTGTCTTGCAAAGCTCCGAACTCCTTAATCTCCTCTCTCTTCTGCACTTAGTGCCTAAAACAAATTAATAAAATGTCCACTAAATAAGTATTGAATCATTTGCCTTATGAGCCAAAATACCAATAGATTCTACCTAAAGAAAGTCGCACAAAAAATTCCGATGAAGAACAAAATTCTATGAAAACTACGCTAAGAAAAAGTAATTTCCATAGCAGAGTCAAGATACCTTATGTAAGAGGCTACGAATATCAGCTACTATCTTCACCATTAAAACGTCCTCTCTTTGTGACAACACCACTGAATTGTACAGATATTTAATCCTGGAATGTCTATTCTTTGTCACTCACTGCATCAACAAAATTAAAAATAGCTTTGTATTTCAAAAGACTAACCTAAAGCTTAAATAAAAGATAATTAAGCATCACTATATGGTAAAAAATTTTCAAAAATAAAGTCAAACTATATAACTCTTATAACCGAAAATAGCGATATATCCTTCGTAGTTAGGCTAAATTACTACGTTCTAAAAAAAGGCAAAGACAAATAAAAGTAGTTTTAGCACTGGAGCACCAGAAAGTCTTTCCATACACTTCCCTGGAGTAACTATGAAACTTGAATAAAAAACAAGTATTTAGCACGGAGGTTTTTAATAGTACATTGAAACAACAGACGAAAAAAAATCTAGTGAAGGGGAGAGGAAGATTTTCCCGACTCTACAGTCGGCTTTATCCGGGGGCTAGTACTGACTTTTAACCACAAAATTATAGGGAATACTTTTCTTCGACATTATCAAAAATCAAGAAGAAATTACTGATTGATTCTAAGTTTAAAAAAAAGGAAAAAAAGGCATCTGGGTTCACATAGCAACATTTTTCTGAAAATGCAGATTTTCTCTCGTTTTAAACAAGACATTCCCGTTTTATGTATCAATTTTTTCTTTATGGTAGTTTTAATGGCTGTAATCAAATATTTCATTGACTTTGGCACAAAAATTATTAAAACTTATTGAAAGCTAATATATAAAAAAACGCAAATTTTTACAAATGACATCAAATGGTATTCTCAAACTGATATATCTGATGAATTAAGATTGAACAACTTTTTTGTATCCTGTTTTTGCTCATTTAAATTATTTATTTCCTAAAGAAATTAAATCCAGAATAAAATTAAACCTAATGTTCACCATGACTATGTTAGAAAGCCTGAATCCTAATTTAAAAATTACGCTTAAGTTTCACCACAGTGTCTTAAATTCTTAATAAGTTGTTTTTAGAACACATTTTGAGAAGATATTAAGTGAATATTTCGTATTCTGGTATTTCTTGAAATCTCAGCGTTTTTACGAAAGATTTGAACAATTAGTCAACATAGTTGTTACTACATGTTGTTACTATTCAGCGTGAACTTTAGACGAATGGAGGGTTGTGGCTGTTTTATTTGATGTTGCAAATATATTTCACCTATATATCATGAGCATAACTGGTCCTCGAAATAGTGACTATTATGGCCAAAACTTTGTCCCGTGGATTTCTCGAATCCTCAGTTTCAAAACACTGTTCCATGTCAACAACAAAAAAATCTTTTGTTTTTACGATCAAAATTTTCATAGTCCAAAGTTTCAGAAAATAAGGCTTAAGTGAACGAATTAGATCATTAAACGTTTAAAAACCAAATAAATAAATTGATTTCGAGAATATTTAACAGCCGAAAGAACAATAGTCAAACTATAATCTAATTTAAATAACACCATTTGAGTTATTCCATGATAATTTTTATCTTTATTTTAAACAAAGATATTACAGGATATGTTGGTGAACCTTAGTGAAAAACTATTTTACTGTCTATGAAAATAATTAGGATCACATAAAAAAAAAATACTTACGTCTTTTTTCTCTTATATTCTTCATATTGTTTATACCATGCCAGTTTTTAATCAGTTCAGTGTCCTGATTCTAATTATAGCAACACTTGTAGATGAAACGTAATCACAAAAGATCTCAATACTTATAATGTATCCCATATTACTTTAGTAAAGCATAACTAACCTAAAGCTTGAATAGCAGAAACAGGCATCTCAGTTTTAATTCTGCTGATAAAGGAAAATATGAACAGGAAATTCGTAAAGTACTGTTTATAAAATATGAACAGTGCTCTATGTTTTTTCTTTGCTGATTTTAACATGGCATTTGTACAATAGAAGTGAGAAATATATTAAATGGCACGGTTTGAAAGCCTATTTCGACACCAATTTTACTTCCAAGAATTGCTTTTGATTTGTGTATGTATATGTGAAACTACTCTTCGACATTTCTTTCTTTTTAAATTAAGTAAAAGTATGCCTTAAATTTTAACTCCAACTGGTCATTCATAAGCTTTAAAGTTAAATGTTGGAATAGGCCTAGTTCACGAAATTATATATGACATCAACTTGACATCAACGTTGCTCAGACATCAACTTTAGCTTTTTCTCTATCAAAAAGTTTGACGGTTGTGTGACTATTTTGTGGCCTGAAGAATAGACTTTTCAAATTAATTTCCTATCTTTTCAGTTTTTGCTCCTGTAGTACACGCATACTAACACTTACAAAGAACCAAAGACCTTTAATAGATTTTGATAAATTTTTGGACAGGTATGACTGTGCTGCTATTTACTTGTTTTTCTATTCCATGGGTCTTTATTTTATGACAGAAAAAAACCTTTGTCCATTAACAGAAAAATATGTCGCCTTGAAGTGACAATTCTGGAACAAAAAAAAAAATATATGGATCAATGATTTTGTGACAAACTGTCTCGGTATTTATTTTCAGATAATCGTCACTGTATCTATCAGTCTTGGCTGTTAGCCTCTTAAAAAGTTTAGGGACACACATTATGTAAATATTTTGTAGTTTTTAAGAATGCTTTATGAATGAATCAGCTTGTCTAAGAAAATAGAAAAAATGTGACTATCTGGACCCAGAACATTACAGCATTTTGATACACTTATAAGCCCGGGTAAAGAAAGAGCTGTTTGTTCATGCCCCTGATTTGGAGGTCTAAAGTTTGTACTTCACTCCCAGGACCTATTTCGTGTTTAAGTGCTTCGTCTGTTAGCTTGAAGAGAGTATATACATCTTTTTCAAAGGCTCTTGAGCTAAAAACCTTGCAGAGATTTGTGATTAGCCAAGTTCCACAGCTTGGATCACGAACAGAGGCATATCCTGAAAAAGAATTTTTAAACATTAGAAAGGAAATAGAAGTTCATATTTTTCTTTCTCTCATTTGTATCTTCAAAATAAAGGCTTAGACTCAAATCCGACAAAATATTGTATTTTCAACTTCTTTTAAATTACTTTAGATACACCTTTTCTTTCAGACATGACAATTTATTCGATATTGATTTAAAATAAGAATGTTTTTTGATTTTTTGCTTATTTGTTTTGAAGAATTAGAATAGCTATCTCAGGGATGTAAGTTATGTAATTACCTTCTGTACGAGTTTTAGGAATACAAATTCTAATGCTAGGTAATCAAAAAGATTTAAAACATTTTTAAATAAGGAATACAGAATTGAGGTTTTTAAAAGTGACTAGGCCTCAACGTAATTTTACCCAAATCTATTATTTTAGGAAAGAGTAATTTAGTTATTACAACCTTTGATGCGATAAGGGAAATTGAAATCCAGCAATAGGGCAAGGAAAAAGCGCTTCAGAATTTAGTGTTCATTAATATTTCTTCTATTATTTCTAAGCCCCTGAAACGCCCTAAAATATCTGATAATAATTTTGAGAATTATGGTTTGTTCAAAATAGTTGAAAGACTAAAAACATGCGTATTTGGAAACTGACAATACCCACGCGTCATCTGAGATAAGGGCGATGCATTTTGTAAAATACTAATTATTTACGCATAGGTTGTGTCTTACAAATTGGGTGGGATGTGGCTCAGATATTTCGGGAGTCTTGGAAGGATATAATTAGGTTACCGTTTTATTTGACTGTGGAGAAGGGGGTAAGGTACATCAAAAGACACTGTATGTATCTAAAATGTCAAAACAGTATATCTGCTAAACCTCTTTAACAGCCTTGGTTTTGAATTGAGAAAAGGAAGGGGAAAGATAAGGGGACTTCAAATATTTTTCATTGCAGGACAAAGAAGGGGGTAAAATATTTACTTAAAACAGCATTCCTTTACGTAACATTTCACAGTTCTTTACATAACATTCTTACCGTTTAAGCCACAGTACGGCTTGAAATTTTTGCTAAATAAAAGATGTGGTATAACAAAAGATAAGCAGAAGCTCACTTGAGAAGTGAATAATATGGAAGAAAGTTTTTTACTAATTTCTGGAGCCCCCTAATATTCTCACCCCACCGAAAAAATTTGAAGATTTCATAGCTTTGAGAACAATCTCTCAATGTTTTTCCTCGGAAGGAGGGGGGAAGTATAAGGAAAAATTGAGAGATGATGGTTACCCCCCCAGTCATATTTGACACTTAAAAAGGGCACTAGAATTTTTTGTTTTACTTAAAATTGAATGAGTCTTTTTACTGGCCACAACTTCCATACAAAATAGGACTCTATGGGATGTGTTTGTGTGTAGGGAATTGAATCCATTTCCTACATGACATAATATCTACTACCAATAATTCAGTAGCGTTGACTGTTTCAGGGGTACGCCCCTGGTTAAAACTGGGAGACCTGGGGCAACTGGACAATCCTCAATATGTTGGACATAAGTAAGGTTTTGTTTCAGCGTCTTAAGAGCGTAAAAATGAGTAATGAAAAATGTGCTTAATGCATCACCTTACCTAAACTGAAATGCCTATATTCTAGTACCATTGTATAGGACGTTGAAAGATCTGATCAGCTCAAAAATAAGCTATAAAATTTTTTGATTTTATAGCATATTTCATAATTTTGTGGTTTCTCGAGTTCATCATTGCTTCAACAAAGCTTTCAGTTTCTATACAGTTACAAATATCTCAGCTGACACGTGCACTACACCTTTGAAGGTTTCCTCCATATTTAAGATTAAATTTAAAAGCAAACAGATATTTACAACTGAAACTAAGGAGCAACGTTAAAACTGAAAACGAACAGAAATTATTACTTGTATGAGAAGGTTTGCCACATCGTCAATACTTCTTTCTTTACGCTATTTCGAAGTTTGTTCCAATTCTTTAAGAATGACCCCTGAATAACAAAGGCTGTCTAATTAGAATAATTAGCCATTTTGAAATTACTGAACAAACTTTTGTATAAAGAGCAAGGTACTAACAATAAGGAAAGATCCCCTCATATATATATAATGTATTACGGTAATTCCTTGGCTAAAAAAAAAACTGTCTTCCTACATTAGTAACTGA
>NC_142795.1:74379150-74412060 GCF_049724085.1 Artemia sp. Qi Xiang Cuo | reverse complement strand
GTTTCGGAATGAGTGCTGGTTAATTTTGAGGATGATTGAGGGGAACGCATGCGCTAATAAACAGTTGTGTAAGTTTCTTTGTTTAGGGATTGATTAGTGTTTAGTGTTTGTTGGTTAAATTGTTGAACCTCGGTGTGTTTCTTTTTTGTTGTTCTTTTTGTCTTTTTGAATTTATTATCTAATATACCTTCTTACCTTCTATCCTTCTTCATGACAAATCAAGACCTCACACTGCTGGTCAGACCTGTAATTTGTTGGGACAGTTCTGGCTGGGAAGTTTTTGATCAGCCACAATACAGTCCTGATCTTGTGCCAAGTGATTATCATCTATTTCTCCACCTCAAGCAGCATCCCAGTGGCAAACACTACAATGATGATGACAACATAAAAACAGAAGTGAATTCCTGGTTAGCTGAACAGGGGGCAAGTTTTTATGCAGAGGTTACTTTAAAATGTGTTGAGAAGTATGATAAGTGTTACAAGAAACATGGCAACTATGCTGTTAAATAGAGTAAAGTAGGTACTTTAGAAAATAAATTTACTTTTTTAAATTATTATTTGTTATGTAATTCTGATCAGACTGACCTTAATTGAAAAATATGCCTCATACACTGTAGCTATATTTTAATTAATCGGTATTTTGGTTAGGTTAGTTTAGTTTAAGTTATATATTTAATATAATGCAGTTAGGGCAGCCCCTCTTCCATAATTCTTTGTTATAAATTCCATAATTTTGTTACTTAATTATTATATTTTTATCATATGTTGGCATATTTCAATATAATTAACCTAGCTTCAATTCTTGTGTATACTGGGTAACTAGGAAGAACTGATATTTGTATCCAGCATTGAATTGTTATGTAATATACTAGGGCAAAAATTTCATTAAGTAGAGACTGTAGATTTTTTTTTAGCCTGTTACTGTTTTTAGGATTTGAATTTTATCATGATTAGTGTTTGTTGGTTAAATTGTTGAGCCTCGGTGTGTTTCCTTTTTATTGTTTTGTTGTTCTTTTTGCTTTTTTGATTTTATTATCTAAAGTTGTATTTTGTTCCTGAGCTTTGTTTGTATACTGTATTATCTGTTCCTATGGTCCAAAGGCTTTCTGCAGTAAATCTTATCTTATAGAAACCATTCAAATGAACAAAAAATTAGCATTAAAAAAATCTCCCTTTCTGCTCTAACATATCTTCCTCTGGGAGCTGGTGTTTTAGACCTTTACCATCATAGGTTTTTTCTTCAAATGAGTTTCTACAGTCTCTACTTAATGATATTTTGAGATAATTAATTTGAAATTGTTGATGTAGTCTATTGAACCAGAAATCCCAGTAGGTCTAGACCAGGATCTTATTGTGCTACTTACAGCGGTTAATAGCCCACTTAAGGTTCTCTGTCCTCATTAATTTTCCTTAGGCTTGTAAAAGCCTTCTGTGGTGTTTGGTCTATGTTTTTAAATTTTTTCACGGTGGATGTCTGTTGCTTTATTTTCTAGTGTGATTAGTGCTCCTATTTGATTTAGCCTAGCTTTGTGTATTTTGTTTGCATTATAGAGTAACCTGGCAATTTTCCCTTTTGTATTTGGGAAGGGTTTTTATTTGGGATGACTTGTTGATTTGGGTGGGTTTTTGACATGGCATCTCCAGAATGTTCAATTTTGGCATGGAACAAGTCGACGAATTAAGATAGGGACCCACTCACTGGGACTTGTAAAGGTTTTATAGGGAGACTTATATGCCAACATGTAAGTAGAGATTTTGGTTACACAAAACCTATTCTGACCCATAGTGGAGCAGTTGAAATCATACCAAAAGATGAGAAAATAGCTTCAAAGATTTTAGATCTGAAGGGATTAAAGGCAAATGGTAAGGAATTAACTTTTGAAAAGAGAGCTAAGTGAAATCCCCAAGGCTCGATCTTAAATAGAAGAGGACTATGCTTTCTTCCAAGAGCACTTGGAAGTACAATTGAGATGCAAGAGGAGATAAAAAGCTAACCAAATGTTGAGGATGCTAAAGTCCTCAATGAAAAAACTCTAACATGATGTATGATTTTAATTTACTTTAAAAATGAGATTAGCTTCCCTGGAAAAAAAGTTAGTTTGGGGAGCCCTTATTTATGTTAAACAAGATATCCCTAACCCAAGGCAATGCTTTAAATGCCAAAAATTTGGCCACGTTGCTGAAAATTGCTGGGAAATAGAAACCTGCCTGACTTGCTCAGATAAACATAACTTCAAAAATTGCCCTGAAAGAAATAAGGCAGCTCCGAAGAAAAGATGGTCAAATTGTCTAAAGGAACATGCAGCAAACAACAAAAAATGTACTCTTTACAAAGAAAATGGTAATAAGTTACGCACAAATGTCACTTTATCATATAGCCAAGTGACTTCCAGTGCGATAGTGGAGAAATCTGCTCCAAATAACATTGTTAAACATGACATACAAACCCATACTGACTCACGGAATCAACAGGCAGCAGAAACAAATAGATTATCTGAATCGGTCGACAAATTAACAAAACTGGTCAAATCTTTATGTTCAATAATTATGCACAAGAAACATACTGACACTGAAGGTAGAGACTTACTAAAAAACATGATGCAACAACTAAGAGGGGAAGAAGAGGAGGAAACAGAACAGTCAGAATCAGAATTAGAAGCTGACCAAGAAGAACCTAAAAGAAGTGTCAGAAAGACAAGGGCAGACCGTGAAGGTTTTGTGCCTAGACCAAGGAAAAACAAGAAACAGACCACACAAAAGAGAGACTAAATGAAGATTCTACAACTAAATATAAGAGGATTAGGATATCTAAAAGTACTTGAGCTTAGAAATTTAATTATCAGGACCAACCCTGATATTGTAGCCCCGCAAGAAACTTTTCTAACCCCAGATAAGTTAAGTGCAAAATTTAAAGGCTATAATGTTGCAGGATGGGACAGACAGGAGGGCCATGGGGATGGGCTTATTACACTTATAAAAGAAAACATTGCTTATGAATCTGAAATTTGAATCTGACTTTGATTGATTATATTTTATGTAGTTTTTCTCTTTGGCCCCGGGCGGTCGACCTCAGGGTCCTAGAGTTGGTTGGATCTGACCATCTGCCAGTGGGTATTAAGCTGAGAGCATGTATTCCACGGTCCGAAAGGGGAAATGAAAGGTCTACGAGTCAGGAAAGGATCCTTAAACCAGTTTGGATAGCCAAGGAGAAAGAATTGGTTAAAATGGAACTAGAAAGTAAGGAATTTCAAAATGATTGCCATTCGATTTTGAATTTTCAGAACCAGCTGAATTGTATCAAATTGTTTCGATAATTACAGATCGAATTTATGAGACAATCAAGCCTTTATCTCAGGATAGGAAACATCCGGCCAGAAAAGATCAGGTTTTTTTTATGAGGAATGTAGGCAGAAAAGGGAAAAGTAATTAGGGTTTTCAGGCTACTTAAAGCAACAGACCCATTGGATCTGAAAATGAATTTGCACAGGTTAGCTGAATATAGGAAACTAAGGTCAGATTATAATGAGGTTAAAAGAGTTAAAAAGAGAGGGAGGCAGATGAAAATTAATGAGGAAATTGAGAGAGTTTATAGTGTGAATAACCCAAGAGAGTTTTGGTCGGTAGTTAAGTGTTCAATCCAGAGCCCGGGAATAAGAGGAGATGTCCCAGCAGTTGAGACGTGGCCAAAATTTTGAGCGAAAAGACTGACTTCATAATTTTTTGATTGGAGCTGCAAAGCTCATCCCCCTGGAATTGATAGGGCCCCTAGAGCACCAGACACTGATACCCCTAGTGCATCAGAGAGTGATGAGGAAGAGTTAGATATAAGTGATTAGTTTGTTTACATTAAGTGCTATTTGTCTGATATTTACAAAACTGTATATGTAGCAGCCATAAAGTGTTTGTTTTGATGACAGAAGTTTTGCTGTTTTTAAATGGCTTTTAGTAGGCTAGACTAGTTTTGAGGTAATTAATTTTAAATTGTTGATGTAGCTTATTGTACCAGAAATCCTAGTAGACCTAGACCAGGACATTATTAGGCTACCCACTGTGGTTAATAGCCCACTTAGGTCTTTCTGTCCTCATTAATTTTCCTTAGGCTTGTAATAGCCTTCTGTGGTGTTTGGTCTATGTTTTTAAATTTTTTCATGGTGGATGTCTGTTGCTTTCTTTTCATGCGTGATTAGTGCTCCTATTTGATTTAGCCTAGCTTTGTGTTTTTGTTTGCATTATAGAGTGACCTGGCAAATTTTCCCTTTTGTATTTGGGAAGGGTTTTTATTTGGGTTGACTTGGGTGGATTTTTGACATGGGATGATCAGAATGTTCAATTATGGCATAGTGCAAGTCGAAGAATTTAGATAAGGGCCCACTCAATAGGACTTGTATAGGTTTTATAGGGAGACTTATATGCCAACATGTAAGTAGAAATTTTGGTTATGTAAGACCTCTTCTGACCCTTAGTGGAGCAGTTGAGATCATACCAAAAGACGAGAAAATAGCTGCAAAGATTTTAGATTTGAAGGGATTAAAGGCAAACGGTAAGGAATTAACTTTTGAAAAGAGATCTAAGTCAAATCTCCAAGGCTCCCTCTTAAATAGAAGAGGACAATGCTTCCTTCCAAGAGCACTTGAAAGTACAATTGAGATAGAAGAGGAGATTAAAAGCCAACCAAATGTTGAGGATGCTAAGCCCTCAATGAAAAAAAAACTCTGATATGATGTATGATTTTATTTTATTTTAAAAATGAAATTAACTTCCCTGAAAAAAAGTCAGTTTGGGGAGCCCTTATTTATGTTAAACAATATATCCCTAACCCAAGGCAATACTTTAAATGCCAAAGATTTGGCCATGTTACTGAAAATTGCTGGGGAATAGAAACCCGCCTGATTTGCTCAGAAAAATATAACTTCAAAAATTGCCCTGAAAGAAATAAGGCAGCCCCAAAGGAAAGATGCTAAAATTGTCTAAAGGAACATATCATATAGCCAAGTGACTTCCAGTGGGATAGTGGAAAAATCTGCTCCAAAAACCATGGTTACACATGAAAGACAAACCCAGACTGACTCACGCAAACAACAGGCAGCAGAAACAAAAAGATTAACTGAATCGGTCAACAAATTAACAAAGCTGTTCACATCTTTATGTTCAATAATTATACACGAGAAACATAGTTACCCTGAAGGTAGAGACTTACTAAAAACATGATGCAACAACTAAGAGGGGGAGAAGAGGAAGACACAGAACAGTTAGAATCAGAATTAGAAGCTGACCAAGAAGAACCTAAAAGAAGTGTCCTAGCCCTGCAAGAAACTTTTCTAACCCCAGATAAGTTCAGTCCAAAATTGTAAGGCTACAATGTTGCACGATAGGACAGACAGGAGGGCCATGGGGGTGGGCTTATTATACTTATAAAAGAAAACATTGCTTATGTCATTGAACCAGAGATTAAATGTAGAAACGAAGTTGGGGCAATTAAGGTTAAAACTACAGATAATGATTGAATGCATCTTATCAACTATTATAATAAAGCGACAGATGGTTTTGACGTAACCCAATTTAAAAAGTGCCTTGTTAATAGTAGCGGAGAGTGGGGTTGGTTCGGACACGGGGTGAGTCTGGACAAGAGCCTCTCTTCCTACAACGCCCTCTAAAATTCACCAAAAAAATTCCATAGACGTGCCATCTAGTACCCTACTTGAGTATGTAGTTTGGTTATCGCACGTGCAATCGTTTTGGAAATATTTGAGAAAAACCGAAATCAGGTTGGTATGTCGTCCTGCATCTTTCTTTGTTTGTGATTTTATTTAGCCATTATTACTAGTCATTGAATTTTGCTGACTGTTGCAGCGTTTAACTATGGCATTGCTAAGTTGTTTAAATTTTAGTTTTTGGCGGCATCTATAGTAGTGACAGCGTCAGTGAGGTTTCAGACTTTTTATCGCGGGTGGGGTTGCTTTGGACAACGGTAGTGGGGTGGATTCGGACATTGTCTGAACCCACCCCAGACACTTTTTTGTGGTCAGTATTTCCAACTTTTCCTCTTTTTTTCACATCCTGTTAATATGCATTTTATTACTTGTTACTAAAAACAGTTTGTTTCAGAATGCTTCGATCATACAAAAGGAAGCGACAAGACCCTCCCGTTAATCTAAAAAACATGAAGAAAGTCGTCGGGGCTTATCTGTAAAAGGACGGAACATTGAAAAAAATTGAAGAAAACTTCGGCATAAAGAAGTCCGCGCTACTGGATTCTGTCAGGCGCTCGCGGCTGCAGACAGGAGCAGTAGATAAAAGTGTCAACAAAGAGCCTGGGTAACTGCAGATAAACTTCCCGACGATATCAAAACACAACAGGCAAATTTTTGAAAGCAAACATGAGCGAAAACTAGCTGACTACTTTCGCACTTGTTTGAGAATGAACCATGGATTGACAACAACTGAAGCATAAAAATTTGCTTACTCTTACGCCGCGAATAACATTTCTGTACCAGAAAACTGGTGTATCAATGAAGCAGCGTCAAAGGACTGGCTTCTTGCGTTTCTGAAGCGGAATTCAGACATCTCGGTGAGGAAGCCAGAAGCCACAAGTCAGGCGAGAGCCTCCGGCTTCAACAAAAGTATCGTTCAGACGTTTTTTGACAAGCTACTTGATGTCTATGGAAGGTTTGGAGCCAAACTGACGGCTGATCGCATCTGGAACGTTGAAGAGACAGGTATAGTCACCGTGCTTCCACCATCGAAAGTCCTAGCACCAAATGGACAAAAACAGGTTGGTCAGACTGTGTCTGCAGAAAGAGGTCAAAACGTGACTGCTGTATGTTTCGCCAGTGCGTCTGGAGCGACTATTCCACCGGTCTTCATTTTTCCGCGAGTGAATTTCATACCTAAAATGACAAACGAAGGCCCCCCTGGTTGCCTTGGGCTTGCGCACCCTAGTGGTTGGGTCAACGGCGACTTTTTCTTGAAGACTATGTGACCCTTCACGAAAATAACCAGGCCCGATGAAGAGACTCCCATTCTACTGCTCCAGGACAACCAGGATAGCCATCTGGATGTACGTGTGATCGAACACTGTAAGCAACATCACGTGACACTGTTGACCTTCCCACCCCACTGCTCCCACAAGCTTCAGCCACTTGACGTAAGAGTGCTTTCTCCTTTCAAGGGTGCACTGAAAGAGCGCTTCAATGAATGGCTGCAGTTGCATCCCGGACAGCGCATTTCAATTTATGAAGTAGGCTCACTCAGCAGGGTTCCTTTCCTGGAGAAGTTCAGTGCATTCAACATAGTCTCTGCGTTTTGAGCAGCTGGAATCTTTCCGTTCAATCGCAATATAGTCCCAGCGGGAGATTTTGCCCCATCTTCTGTCATGGATAGGCTACTAAACCATACAACCAGTTTACAGAGCCATTTCTCGCACGCCAACTCCAAAGCTGGACCATCAATTACTTCTTTCATAAGGTCGCCCGAAGAAATAAGACCTTTTCCCCGAGTGGGGGCTGTTACTGTTCCGGGAAGTGGGAATCGCAACAGAGGGAGGACCCGTATTCTCGCTGACACCCCTGAGAAAGAAGATATCGTAGCTAAAAAGGAAAAGAAGGCCAAGCCGACGCCACATAGAAAGAAACGTAAGAGCAGTACGGGCCACAAGCTAACCGACGACTATGTACCTAAGACGGCGGAGACTCTTACTGAACCGGCTGTCCCAAGAGACCCCTCAAGTGACGAGTTTCTTCACCTTGGGAACATAGAAGAGAAACTTGAGCCTTTTCATATTGACCAAGATCAAACGAATAGCTATGCTCTGGTAAAATTTAAATTGGGCAAATCGAAGAAGTCGGATATCTTCTACGTTGACCAGATAAAAGGAAAAACTGGAAGCGATCTAGAAGTCTTGTTCCTTCCTAAAAATGAAGCACGGTTCATTTTTCCGGATATTGAGGACAAAGCCTTTCGTGCCTTCAAACGACATTGTTGTTTCTCTTCCATCACCAACTGCCACTGTATGGACTGAATGGACAAAACGAGGACTCACTTTTCAATGTGATCTCAGCAGCTCCAACGTGAGATAGAGCTCCTGTGAGCTTTGGTTCTAGTTACTTGATTTTTTTTCTTCAACTTTCATTTTACTTGTTTTACTTTTATACATATTCAAATTTTCAGTAAATGGCGTTTTTTTCTTTAATCTGTGAAGTTGCCGAACCCACATTTCTGCTGTCCGAAGTAACCCCACACCATGTCAGAACCCACCCCACACCGGGGGGAAACTTCGGACAATTATTTTTTTTTATTGCTGGATTTTTTTTGTCTAAAGACGAAAGATAAGTCTACCAAAATTCCTGACAAATCTTGGACACAATCTCTTTCTTTTAAGATGAACACGGAAGATGGATACTGATTGGGACAGAAGCTGCACCCAACCAAAAAATTTTGTCCGAACCAACCCCACCCTCCCCTACTTGTAAAGTTGTTATTGCTGAAGATTCTAATCTAGATAACCAAATGTGGGACTCAGTATCTACCTCAGATTCAAAATCAAATGACCTAACAAATATTATAACCAACCCTGCTTTCAATATATGCCTATTAACCCCAAAGGACCTAGGAACTAGATTAAACAGTAGAAATGGATATACTTCAACCATAGACCTAACCCTAGCTTCCCCAAACCTATGTAGATCCTTTAACCTGCAAATACCAGATATTTTCTCAACAGACCACTTCCCCATTCTAGTAACCCCTCAATGTCCTCCAAAGGCAGGAAAATCAGCAGCAAGAAACAAAATGGTTGAATTTTAAAGGGTACCTATGGCCAAATTGGAGAAATGATAGATAGATGATGCAGTTGACATTGCATGTATGAATGTTAACCAACTTATTGAAGATATTATGCTAAGTGGCGGAGAAAAAATATTTGGATATAAGAAACACAAGAAAAATAATAAAAACTCTCTCCCAGGATGGAATGCTAAATGCCAGAAGGCACATATAGAAAAGAAAAAAGCTACGAACAGTTTCCGGAGAAACTCTACACTGACAAGCAGAATAGAAATGAATAAGAGACAAGCACTTTTTAGAAAAACTCTCCAAAATGAGACTAAATTAGGATTGGCCACCCTTTTGGAAGATAAATTCAAAAAAAGGTACTTCCACTGAGGACCTTTGGAGACATTTTCACATATATGCAGGGAAAAAGAAGGGTTTGACAATCCCTCCAATTCTGATTCACAATGGAAGTCTCTTGACTAATAACAAAGATAAATTGGACCTATTCCTAAATCATCTTTTGTCAGATGACCCAAATTGTCACTTCCCTAATGTAAATTCTCAGAATATGCCTCTGAGAACCAAAGGGCAATATGATGTTTGCGCAATTTCACCAGAAGAAATAGAAAGCAAGATAAAAACGTTAAAATCAGGGGCCCAGACAGGATTCACAATCTTATGTTGAAAAATATGTTTCAGAAACTATTGATCACTGTAACAGCATTATTCAATAAATCACTTGAAACTGGAACAGTACCCGATCAGTGGAAAAGGGCTGCAATAATTCCAAAACCAGGGAAAGACCCTAAAGATGTGACATCCTATAGACCTATTTCACTTACATCTTGCCTGTGCAAGCTAATGGAACATGTCTTGAAGGCCAAAATCCTCCAAAACCTCCTCAGTCATCTCCAACCTGAAACTTTTTGGTTCTTACCTGAAAGGAGTACAGTGGATGCCTTTTTAGGATGGAACATCAAATAAAAATTGGCATTAAACATGGTAAGGACACATTAGTAACCTTTTTAGACATGAAAATAGCTTTTGACAGAGTTGATATTGGTAAGCTGATTTCAAAGCTAGCTAAGTTTAATAACTCTAAAAATATTGTTTGCTGGATTAGGGATTACCTTATACATAGGAATATAGAAATTAATATAGGAAATCTTAAGTGTGATGTTTGGACTATACCTAATTTAGGCCTCCCACAAGGCAGTGTGCCTAGCCCCCTGCTTTTCCTAGTTTATTGTTGTGATGTAAATTTTGATAATGTATTAGGATGTAAGCTGTATATTTATGCAGAGGACATTGCACTAGCTACAAATTCAAGTAATCAAATTACCTTAAAATGGTGTATACAGAAAGGCCTTGACCACCTGGAAATGTGAGCAAGTGATATTAACATGGATTTTTCCCCAGGGAAATCTGCCCTAATGCTCTTTAGTAGGAAGAAGGATATTGCCCTACCTAGGGTATCAATCCATTCAATGATTATACATGCTACGTAAAAAATCGTATTTCTGTAGATTTAAGTGGTAATACTGAGGACTTTAATTTCTTTTTGTGAAGGGGAGTGCATAGTAACTCTCTTATTCAGAGAAGGGTCTAGATTATGCTTTCTTTCTGCTTTCTTATTACTATAATTTGTTGATCTTCGATAACCAAAGCATGATCTCAGTCTTGATTGAAAGTTCATACTGTGAACACCTCTGTTGGACGTAGTCTGGATATAGTCTCATTATACAGTAAGACTCAATTGTGATTCCCCATGAACTTTTCATAATCAACCTTGAATTTGAACTTGGATTTGAACTTGGATTATTTAGTTATTTTATAGTCTGGAATATTCCCAACCAAATTCCCATGAGATTTTTTTATAACCAGTCTATCTGTGATTAATTCAGTGACCTTCACCTAATAGGCGAATATTTTAAATCATTGACTGTTTGGAATTTTGAATCAATAATTAGAATTCAGTGACCTTGACCAAATAGGCGAATAGTTTAAATCTTTAATTGTTTTGGATTTTGCATGAATAATACTATTTTTATAAGGATTACTAATTCCATGACCACTGTTGCGGTTGAATAAGTGAGAATAAAAATTTCACAGATTGGGTTGAAGATTCTTTCACTTTTTCACTCACTGAATCTCGTTTTACGAGCCTTCTTTTAATTATAATATAAACTTACCCCGCACCCACTCTGTGATATGTCGAAACCAAAGAATTATTGTGCCGACTGCTGGTAACCACAAATTCCGTCCAATGCGTGTCAGGATGCGGCCGCTGGTACCACGCAGGCGTTAATAAATGTGCCCAAATCGGGCTAAAGGACCACACCGGTGAATGGTTATGCATGGACTATCATGAAAAAAGAATTACCGTGACTCCGAAGTCGCAAGCATCTCAACCCCACAAAAGCCTAGTGCCAAGAGACCTGTATGAGGAAGCGGAATCGGCACCTCTTCACCACAAATTATTACGGGACCTAAAACCAGCCCCGAGCTACCAAAAAGGATTAAGCCGTTTGCAGTAAGTGTAGACATTCTTAATTATGGATCCGAAACAATTCGTCTAAGTGAGAAAATTAAGACCCTGAAAACAGTTTATCGGCATCTCAAGCAGAAAACCTAGAAATCCAGACAAAGCACTCAACAAATTCTGTCAGAAATGGAGGAAAAGAACAATCAAATCAAAGTGTTGACAGGTCATTTGGAGGTTAAAGACTTTCTTATAGCCCAGCTGAAACAAGAACTCTTGGTGGGTATCGAAACCCGCCCTTGTGACCCTTCGCAAACTTCCCGGCACCAAGTTACCGTGTCAACGCAAACGGACAATGATTTCACGGTTGTTAACCGAAATTAACCTCCTAATAATGAAGTGCAAAACATAAAATCTAGCCCAAGCGTAGCCCACGACTGTGTGATTTTAACAGATGAAATAAATCCTGGTGATACGTCATCAGCTAGTGCAAGTATACCCATTCCGACTCTCGCAGTGAAGAGAGGCGTAAGAACGTACGACAGCAAAAAGGACAGTGCCGCTCGTAAATACAACACGCTTTGCCGGTTCTTTGAACTAGGGTTTTGTAGACGGAAAAAAAGTGTTGGTTTTTACATATATGCTTAAATTTTAGATCAAAATGTTATAACAAAAATAATTGTAGTTTTGACCACGTAAATTTGTGTAGTGTTTTAACTTGTACTGACAGAATGCTTTTTTGCTCATGTCACTCCTGACTTTCGGAAAATAAGAAGGCATGCGCCAACGAGCACTCCATTATCGCTCCCTGATGGTGGTGCTTGCCCGTGTCAGCGACAACCTTGCGAATGTCAGACAAACAATAGTTTCGAATCTCTAACAAACTTTCAATAACCAAAATTCAATCCCCACAGCCTCCCATCCCTGAATACCCCTTCTTTAGTATCTCATTTCAGTTTTCCTCCCTCGCCAATACTCATTTCTCCCCCACCTCTTCTCACCATGCACTGGTATAGCCATTTCCGAAATTTTATAGCAGGCAGAATGATCCAAAGGTAACAGTTTCATGCAGAGTTACTAAAACTTTAAATAGTGAGACGGACACTAATATATTTTATGTTCATTGCTTACCGTTTCCATCTCGTAACCATTTTGCAGCCCTTCAGGATCAATCAGATAGCCTAGTTATTGAATTAGATGAAACTGAAGTCTCTTTCCCACCAAAACAAATTTTTCCAAAACAGACAAAAGTAAGCAAATTTAAAGTTGTTGAAAAAGAAGTCCCTCAATCACATTTTCATTTTCCTTCTTTTTTTACTTTAAATGCGGAAAGTCTCAACGTTGATAAAATGGGGGAACTTAAGAGTTATGTTCATGTAACCGGAGCTGATATTATTACAGTTACAGAAGTACATCTACAAAGTACATAAACAACATCAAAATCATCCCTTAGGTAAGAAAGGTGGCAGTGTAGCTTGTTTTGTGCGTGAGCAGTTGGCACCGCGGCTTCTGCAGATTCCCCATATTGATGACGATGATGAAATAATTTGGATTATGATTCGACCAAAAAAGCTTCCGATATCTGTAATTGGTATTGTTATTGGAGTGTTTTATTGCTCACCTAGTATGGCATCTTTCCAAAAAAAAAAGGTCTTGGCTAAAAACTTAGATTTGTGTATTGATTTTATTACTTCTAAGTACCCAAATGTTGGAATTTGCGTTACTGGTGATAAGAACGATCTGAGAATTGAAAGTTTCCTCAGAAGTAAAAAACTCAAGCAAATAGTAAAGTTTCCGACTACTAAAGGTAATACTATACTCGACGTAATTTGCACAAATTTGTCAGAATATTATAATAAACCTCAAGGCCTACCTCCCCTTGGTGGTAGCTACCACTACATGATAAAGTAGGCTCCGCTGCCTTAGTATAATATAAAATATGTCATTGAGAAAGTTTCCTACCACCCTCTTTCGGAATGGGGGCTCTTAGAATTTGGAAATTTGATTATCCGAGTCCTGGGATGAGGTAGCAAATTTAGAGTCCTCTGATGAAAAAACTAAATTTTTGCAAGATAAATTAAGAAATAAATATGAAGAATGCTTTCCTGGGAAAACGTTCAAGCATTGCAACACAGATCGTCCATACATAACCCAAGAAATTAAAGATTTTATTCAGTATAAAATTCAACTAAGAAAAGAAGGGAAAATAGAAAATGCTAATATGCTCCGCAACAAAGTACATAAAATGACAAGAAAAGCTGCGGCTGAGTATTACCACAAAAAAATTGATAATAGTTTTTAATCAAAGCCTAGCATGTGGTATAAGGAAATAAAACGAATTTGTGGAAAATGTCCTAGTGGTGTTGATTTTTGTTCGGATTCTAATGATGAAACAGTTGTTAACCAGTTAAATGGTCATTTGATCAGAATAATCCAGTCTTTGCCGCGTCTTGATGTAAATAAAACAAACCAAGAGTATCAGAAAATCCCACATGATGGCGTACCTTTACCTACTATTTCTGAGGATCAAGTTTTTAATAAAATAAAGAAACTTAAACGAATTAGTATAACTCTCAAAGATATTCCGATTTAACTTATAAAAGCATTTCCTGACAAACAGACTAAGCCACTAACACAAATTTCTAATGGCATTTCAACTTCTTCAGTTTACCCACAGAAATGGAAAACGGGGTATGTTACTCCAATCCCTAAAAAAGATACTGAACTTAATTTCGATTGTGTGAGGCCAATCACTTTAACCCCCTTGTTGAGCAAAATATATGAAAGTTTTGTAGCAAATTAGCTAAAAGCTGAAGTTGAACCCATCCTTGATCCTCATCAGTACGGTAACAGAAAGAATACATCAACTTCCCATTATCTAGTTAGTCTTTTACATTTTTTTTTTTTTAAGCATGTTGATGAACCTGGTAAATGGCTAAACTTAATAACAATTGATTTTAAAAAGGGTTTCGCTTTGATTGATAGTGACATTTTAATTTCTAAGCTTTTAATTGATTTTAGAGTGATTGTTGCTGTTGTGAAAATGATTCAGAGTTTTTTTAATAAATAGGTTCCAAATTTAAAAATATAAGAAGTCTTTCTCTGAACCCGAGCCAGTTTCTTGTGGTGTACCTCAAGGTACCATTCTGGGTCCTATTCTTTTTCTAGTTATGATCAATGATATCGCTAATGATTGTGAAGACCGCTAGAAATATGTTGACGACCTTACCCTTGGAGAAATTTGTGAATGTAGCAAAGCTCAAATTTTAATTGATAACGTGAAGACTAAGGCTTCCAGTTCAAATATGAAAGTAAATGACAGTAAATGTTCAATTTTAACTATTTCATTTTTAAATTCTTCTGAACCGAATTTTTTACCAATTATTTCTGATTCTCTTAAAGTAAGGAAAATTAAACTCTTGGGAGTTATTATTACCAGTGATTTAAAATGGGAAGCAAACACATCTAGTCTAGTAAAAAAGGGGAAGGCTGGGTTGCAGATACTCAAGCTTATGCCGAAACATGGCGCCCCCCCCCCCCCTCCAGATCACCTCCTCCGAATATTTACATCTTTTATTCGCCCAATTCTGGAATATGCAGCTCCTTTATGGCATTTTGGACTGACTACTGAGCAAAGCGCCAGGATCGAAAGAGCACAGAAAAGAGCTCTAATGATAGTATCAAAGTAGGCAGAAATATCGTATGAAGAGCTGCTGACAAAGTTTAAAATACAAACTCTGAAAAAAAGAAGAGAGGAACTCTGGTTATATTTCGGAATAAAAACTGTGATTCAGCAAATCCCAAAACCAACTTTCCCCCCTAAATCCACAACAAACAACTCCCGTGTAGGGTTGCAGTGCCTGTTGAGGAACTTCAGCCGGTACGCTGTGCCAATCAGCGGTTAGCGAAAAGTTTTATACCTAGTTTCGTAAATATGTATAAGAAAAACTTCTAAATTTTGACCCATTATATTTTTTTATGCATTTTCATTAGTTTTACTGTGTTATATTTATTTTTAATTTTGACTTTTTAACTAAGTGTAGTTTTATTTAATGTATTTTTTACAATGAATTATGTTTGACGTGAACGTCACGTCTGAAGGTGAATTAAGCATGAAAAAAAATCACGGGGAGATGGGAGGGAAGTCTGAAGTAATTTGTGGATATGGAAGAATATAAAAGTAACAATAAATCATGTTTCACTAAAAAAAATGGTGGTCATTTGCTTTGATTTTACCATCTAAGGTATATATGCTCTCACTTCAAACCATAAATTCTTAAAGTATTGATTGGAGGAAAAAATATAAAAAAGAGAAATTGAGGAGACAGAGAGATACATAAAGAGTTCCAGAATAAGTCCAGTCATTGTTCTTTGTGGATTACTCCATTCATGTTGATTTCACCTTATTCCCGACCAACAAATCTTGTTAAATAATAATTGTTTTCCTGTAAACAGCAAAAATATTTCCCAATAATTTAGTTACAAACGGTTCAGCAAACAGTTACAACAGGTTCAACAGTTTCAACAGTTACAACAGGTTCAGGAAAAGTAACCTCATCCTCCTGTGTGCCAGTACATTGTTTGTTAGCATCTGTATCTTACTCATACTTTTTGTATGTTATGTAATTCAAAATAGTATGTTTCTTGTTTGCTATTTGTGTGTGCGTTTTTTGTTTTGTTTTTTCACTTTTTTACTCCATTTATGAATCCTTACCTGCATAACTTCAAAAATTGCCCTGAAAGAAATAAGGCAGCCCCAAAGAAAAGATGATAAAATTGTGTAAAGGAACATGCAGCAAACAACAAAAAATGTACCCTTTACAAAGAAAATTGTAATAAGTTGAGCACAAATATCACTTTATCATATAGCCAAGTGACTTTCAGTGGGATAGTGGAGAAATCTGCTCCAAAAACCATGGTTATACATGAAAGAGAAACCCAGACTGACTCACGCAAACAACAGGCAGCAGAAACAAAAAGACTAACTGAATCGGTCAACAAATTAACAAAGCTGTTCACATCTTTATGTTCAATAATTATACACGAGAAACATAGTTAGCCTGACGGTAGAGATTTACTAAAAAACATGATGCAACAACTAAGAGGGGGAGAAGAGGAAGACACAGAACCGTTAGAATCAGAATTAGAAGCTGACCAAGAAGAACCTAAAAGAAGTGTCCTAGCCCTGCAAGAAACTTTTCTAATCCCAGATAAGTTTAGTCCAAAATTTAAAGGCTACAATGTTGCACGATAGGACAGACAGGAGGGCCATGGGGGTGGGCTTATAACACTTATAAAAGAAAACATTACTTATGCCATTGAACCAGAGATTGAATGAAGAAACGAAGTCGGGGAAATTAAGGTTAAAACTACAGATAATGATTGGATGCATCTTATCAACTATTATAATAAAGCGACAGATGGTTTTGACGTAACCCAATTAAAAAGTGCCTTGTTAATAGTACTTGTAAAGTTGTTATTGCTGAAGATTTTAATCTAGATAACCAAATGTGGGACTCAGTATCTACCTCAGATTCAAAATCAAATGACCTAACAAATATTATAACCAACCCTGCTTTCAATATATGCCTATTAACCCCAAAGGACCTAGGAACTAGATTAAACAGTAGAAATGGATATACTTCAACCATAGACCTAACCCTAGCTTCCCCAAACCTATGTAGGTCCTTTAACCTGCAAATACCAGATATTTTCTCTTCAGACCACTTCCCCATTCTAGTAACCCCTCAATGTCCTCCAAAGGCAGGAAAATCAGCAGCAAGAAACAAAATGGTTGAATTTTAAAGAGTATCTATGGCCAAATTGGAGAAATGATAGATAGGTCCCTAGATGATGCAGTTGACATTGAATGTATGAATGTTAACCAACTTGCAACACTTATTGAAGATATTATGCTAAGTGGCGGAGAAAAAATATTTGGATATAAGAAACAGAAGAAAAATAATAAACTCTCTCCCAGGATGGAGTGCTAAATGCCAGAAGGCACATATAGAAAAGAAAAAGCTACGAACAGTTTCCGGAGAAACTCTACACTGACAAGCAGAATAGAAATGAATAAGAGACAAGCACTTTTTAGAAAAACTCTCCAAAATGAGACTAAATTAGGATTGGCCACCCTTTTGGAAGATAAATTCAAAAAAGGTACTTCCACTGAGGACCTTTGGAGACTTTTTCACATATATGCAGGGAAAAAGAAGGGTTTGACAATCCCTCCAATTCTGATTCACAATGGAAGTCTCTTGACTAATAACAAAGATAAATTGGACCTATTCCTAAATCATCTTTTGTCAGATGACCCAAATTGTCCCTTCCCTAATGTAAATTCACAGAATATGCCTCTGAGAACCAAAGGGCAATATGATGTTTGCGCAATTTCACCAGAAGAAATAGAAAGCAAGATAAAAACGTAAAAATCAGGGGCAACAGGCCCAGACAGGATTCACAATCTTATGTTGAAAAATATGTTTCAGAAACTATTGATCACTGTAACAGCATTATTCAATAAATCACTTGAAACTGGAACAGTACCCGATCAGTGGAAAAGGGCTGCAATAATTCCAAAACCAGGGAAAGACCCTAGAGATGTGACATCCTACAGACCTATTTCACTTACATCTTGCCTGTGCAAGCTAATGGGACATGTTTTGAAGGCCAAAATCCTCCCAAACCTCCTCAGTCATCTTCAACTTGAAACTTTTGGGTTCTTACCTCAAAGGACTACAGTGGATGCCCTTTTTAGGATGGAACATCAAATAAAAATTGGCATTAAACATGGTAAGGACACATTAGTAACCTTTTTAGAGATAATATACATATATATATATATATATATATATATATATATATATATATATATATATATATATATATATATATATATATATATATATATATATATATATATATATATATATATATATATATATATATATATATATATATATATATATATATATATATATATATATACATATGCATATATATATATATATATATATACACACACACACACACACACACACACACACACACACACACACACACACACACACACACACACACACACACACACACACACACACACACACACACACACACACACACACATATATATATATATATATATATATATATATATATATATATATATATATATATATATATATATATATATATATATATATATATATATATATATATATATATATATATATATATATATATATATATATATATATATATATATATATATATATATATATATATATATATATATATATATATATATATATATATGTGTGTGTGTGTGTGTGTGTGTGTGTGTGTGTGTGTGTGTGTGTGTGTGTGTGTGTGTGTGTGTGTGTGTGTGTGTGTATATATATATATATATATATATATATATATATATATATATATATATATATACCTTAGATGGTATATATATATATATATAGTATGGTATATATATATATATATATATATATATATACACACACACACACACACACACACACACACACATATATATATATATATATATATATATATATATATATATATATATATATATATATATATATATATACTATATATATATATATATATATATATATATATATATATATATATATATATATATATATATATATATATATATATATATATATATATATATATATATATATATATATATATATATATATATATATATATCTCTCTCTCTCTCTCTCTCTCTCTCTCTCTCTCTCTCTCTCTCTCTCTCTCTCTCTCTCTCTCTCTCTCTCTCTCTCTCTCTCTCTACTACTCTCTCTCTATATATATATATATATATATATATATATATATATATATATATATATATATATATATATATATATTTATATATATATATATATATATATATATATATATATATATATATATATATATATATATATATATATATATGCATAATGCTTTTGAGATATATATAGTGCTTTTTTTTGGACGTAAAAAAATTCAAATTCGGCGATCATGCTGTGATAGTAATTTTTAAAATAAAATTATATTCTATTATTCTATGAAAATTAAGCATGAAAAAAAATCACGGGGAGATGGGAGAGAAGTCTGAAGTAAAATGTGGATATGGAAGAATATAAAAGTAACAATAAATCATGTTTCACTAAATAAAAACGGTGGTTATTTGCTTTGATTTTACCATCTAAGGTATATTTGCTCTCACTTCAAACCATAAATTCTTAAAGTATTGATTGGACCAACAAATCTTGTTAAATAATAACTGTTTTCCTGTAAACAGCAAAAATATTTCCCAATAATTTAGTTACAAACGGTTCAGCAAACAGTTACAACAGGTTCAGCAGTTTCAACAATTACAACAGGTTAGTTACAACAGGTTCAGGAAAAGTAACCTCATCCTCCTGTGTGCCAGTACATTGTTTGTTAGCATCTGTATCTTACTCATACTTTTTGTATGTTATGTAATTCTAAATAGTATGTTTCTTGTTTGCTATTTGTGTGTGCGTTTTTTGTTTTGTTTTTTCACTTTTTACCTCCGTTTATGAATCCTTAGGTGTTCTTTTGGGTAAGAAAGATATTGGTTGATTATACAGCGTATCTTCTTCTCTCTGAAAACTGGTAGTGCTTAGAAAAAAGGTAAGTATTCATGGGCTTTGCCCCAAAGCTCTTTCTAGCTTGAAAGTGAATAATTTTTAATGCAGACTAGAAACAGAATAAGCATTTTGAGAGAGTGTACAGTGTATTGTTTGTTTGTTTTTTTGCCATCAAATAACTGACGGTAATTTATTAATTCCCTTTAAATAACCAATGACTAACGGTAAAAAAAATTTTTTACTTCAAGATCTAGGATTTCATGGCAATTGGCAGCGTAACAGACCAATCATGCCGAACATGTCATGATGAATGAAATGAGCACAAACATATATTTAAATTGAGACAACCTCCGGGTTTGGCTGAGCAAACGAAATCTGGAAACAAGGTTAATCTAGACTAGGTGTCACCAGCTTATTTAACATTGAAAACAACATTAGTGTCTACTATCAACTCAAAGGCAATTTTCCAAGAGTTATATTAAGATAAAGCAAGTTATTTTGCATAAACTGAGCAGTTGTGGGTTCAAAGGAACAAAATTCGGAATTTTTCCGTAATCTCAATACTATGCTTTTTTCTGTTTATTTACCACCCCAAAAAACTATTTTCCTCCTAATTTATTGGTACACCTTGGTTTTTTTCCTGTATCCATGAGTTTGTTGTATCGCTTACCAATAATCGGTATGTGTAGACTTTCTTTATCGCTTCGCAATGTGATAATACAAGTCAGAGAAAAGTTCAAGCAAAAATATTCAAGTTTTAAGAACCAGCATGAAGGCTCACCGTATAATGAATAACAGAAGAGATGTCATTATGTTAAAGATTGTTCTTGACTATTGTTTGTTTTTTTTTCGTGAAAGAAAATTAAAGGAGATTAAAAGGAAAAACAAAATTAAGTGTTCAATTTTTGTAGGTCTCTCAGGAGAACTTAAAATTATATTTATTTACCGTAAAATAGAATCCCAATTTAAAATCGAGGTTTAAATTAAATTTGTGGATTTTAGAATAGTTTAAATGAAAACAAATAAAAATGAATTCAAAATGAAAAAAGCAATGAGGATGTAAAATTTGCAAGTTTTGTAAAGGATCTTATATGATATTTCCTGCATTCGTGGAATTGTTGTATTGTTTACTGATAGCTAGGGAGCGAAGGCTTACGCACTTTGCTGTCTAGCGTTAACTATCCCATCCAACTGATGAATAGTCCAGTAACCGCTTTTCTACAGCCTATGATATACAACTATTTGATTGAATACATAGGGCGTAAACGCTATGATCGCAAAATATATTTGAAAAGGTGCTTCGAAATATCTCTGAGTCTATGCCACCAAAAATCAAGAAAAGAACCTGCTACAAATTATGACTTACCTAAACGAATTGGGGTGTTTGTCTGATTCGTCTTTAAGAACCTTATGTAAGTTTGCTCCTGACGAGGCTTCAATTCTAGATTCTATTGACCTCTGTGCATAAATAGCATCCTTAATCACTAGCTTGATGTTCATTTTACCGGTAGGTTGGGGCTGAAGTGGGCGGCTCCTCTGAAAGAAAGAATTTAAAATGAATCTAAAAAGCAAATGTTTCAGAATTCGATAATCATTAATGTTAATTATTTTTCTGTTAATAATTAATTTTAGATGATAATTAATTATATTAATTTAATTAGCTATTATTTTCGGTTAGTTACGATTAATCATAATTGATTGTTTAATCTGTTAAATTTGTTCCAAGACAACAAATAACATAAGCACTCTGTATTACTACAAGGAATACAGTATAAGCTTTTTTATATATATATAATAAGCATTTTGGGACTAAGGTTGATATTAATTGCCTTTTCCAAATGAATATGCTTTTTAGAGGATTTGATATATTGAAGGATCACCCTATCACACCCAATATAAATTTCTTAGCTTGTGCGACCAAACTATTTAGAACTAATCGGAGGGTCTTGCCATTACTTGTAGAGTTTGGATAAGAGATTTGGATAAACAACAAAAAAACAATAAAAAATAAACAACAAGTCAACTCGTGCTTCCCCGGCTATCAAAGAAAAAACATTTATCTTCTCTCATTTAGTACCTGAGATAAAGATGCTAAGATTTACTGAAACTCGCGTCAAAAGAACGTGTGAATTTTATTTTTTTTTTTTTATATATTTTTTTATTCAACAGAGCAGAATTCTCCTTTTATTGTTCAGGAAAGGGCAGTCTCTAAAAATATAATACCATAACCGCTTGGAAAATATCAAACATCAGCTCAAAAGAAGTCTCATTGGGTAACTTGAAATCTTTGGATAATCCCTGTTGTGCTAACCGCCAGAACTGAAAACCTCGCCAACATAGGATATGTATTAGTTACGCTGTACCTGCGTTGGATAGACAGCACATTGCTTAACAGTTAGTAAGAGATTAGCGTTTTTCTTTATTCTAAACTAGCATCTCCTAAGTTTTTCGAATTGTTGCCAAATTTAAGATCCACAATCAATTTTTACCAAAATTGTAAGGAGAGTTGCCTGGGGTGCTTGAAACGTTTGTTAATAGGCCCTTTGTTTTTGAAGCACTCAGCCGAAGCTGAAAACTCGCATATATATTTGAAGATATTGAATTCCCAAAAAGATGTATTTCAGAATTGAATTATCAGTAACCATAATTAGTTGTTTATTATTAATTACTTTCCAAGACGAAGGATAACACAATTATTGGAACTTAGTATGACAGCTAGTATCAAGCACACTGCGAAGTCAACCACCCTCATTTCCTCTGAAAGCAATGACATCAACTGAGGAAAATTTAGGGGGAGGTAGGAAAAATATATTATTTGATATCTGGTGGGAGGGGGCAATTATTTTTTTCTTTTTTTATAAAATACATTCTAAAAACAGTATTTCTCAATGAAAATAACCCCAAAAAGGTATTTTCAACAATTTAGGGGGAGACAAAAGATCTAGAGCATAGGCCACAAACTGATGCCAAGATATGGAAAAAAATGAATTTATTTCTTTGACAAAACTTAAAATAGAATCCTGGTAAAGTATAATTAGTTATTAGTTCTGTGCCTAGGCAAAGGATAACACACAATTACGAGCACCTTGTTTCTTTGATAAAGATACAAGGGGCTCGTAATTTTTTGCTAAACATTATTTATAAATGAAGATCAGAATACAATGTTAGACCCTTTCATATTTTAAAATCGTTGCAGAGGCTATATTTCTTGTACTCTTTCATTTCATTTTAGGATCGTATTCAGGATTTTTTTTTTGGGGGGGCGGGAGGGGGGACACACGAAAAGAAACCAAAATCGCTTAAAACATTTGTCTATATCTATTTCTGTTACGTTTTTACTAGTCAGACAAATATGTCATGGAAGAGTCAAACCCTCTACCCTCCCCCTGGATATGGTCTAGGGCTGAAGGTAGCGCCAAATAATTAAATACAAGTTCTTAAACAATGTAAATATTTGGATATTTTAGCAGCATCTATAAATAGGGTTTATGTTAAAAGAATAGATGACCCTACGAATTATTTTTTTTATAAACACGAAATTGTTAAGCCATTTTTTTAATCTACAAATCAACCTGGTACGATCTTTCATATATTGTCACATAGGGCTTTAAAGAAGACCTAATGACACTTGTCTTTTCCCTCAGGACAAGTTTCTTGAAAATTTAAGTTTATTTTAAGGACTAAGAACTTTGACGAGGCATAAAAATAAAGCAAATAGTCAATGTAAATGTAGATATTCAATGTAAAGCACTTTTGGATAAATGAGCTTGTTAATTTGAGCATTTTAATTTAGGAAAAATGGGTCATTGAGTAGACTGAGACGAAAATCTTGGGAATTCGGTATAAATTCAAAGTAAGATTCTAGTAGCCAAATGGGCCTAGTGTTTGCACGGAAAAATGTATTCTAATAATTCTCATAATCAATAGATCTGTCCTTATTTATTTAAAATAACATAGAAGTATTATTGAAAGGTTATCTAAGTCGTACCTGCGTTATCTATCCAATTTAGTTAAATTAGACTTTGTTTACGATCCCATATTTCTTATAAATAGTTTAGCTGACGTCTACCACCTTCTCTAGTGAATGTAGTTCATACAGTTACATACAAGATTAAAAACCTTTTGATAAATAGTTTATTGAAAAAGTAAAGGTAGGGGAAATCCCATCTTTGCATAAATATATTGGTTAAGCCTTTGTTGAAGTTTTGAAATCGGTATGGGTTTTAGCAAAACACTTTACTGAAAAAAATACAAATGAATGTGCATTGTCTGTTTAATATACACATACTGATATTTAGTAATCAAAAGATTAATATTATTTGATTTATTGAAGTTATAATAGTAAAAACATTTATATTTTATTCGGCAAAGTATAAATTATGTCCTGGCCTTGGGAAGGCATAGGGGTTTTGAGCTCAACTTCTGTTAATTTCTGCTCGTTTTGAGTTTGACCCGGTTATTTGTTGTGATTTCTGTTCGTTTTGGGTTTCATTTCTTTATTGATGCTGATTTGTGGTAGTTTTATGCTTGGTAGCTTATTTGATTCTATTTCTGCTCATTTTTTATTTAATAGAGCTCTTTACTTTTCTTTGAAAAACTTATTTTGTAGAAAAAGGTTTTTTAATTTATCTATGTAATGGAGCACTTCCACATACAAGCCTGGGTGTTTCTGGTGCAAGACCTTGTCAAGAATCTTTGTCTTTTTTTTATAGGATAAAATGTGAAAAATAATATAAAGATGGGCAATGACAATAATAGCCAATAAAAGTTGTCATAGAATTTTTTGATTGCCTTAAGAGTCTAGGAAAAACTGATCGGCTTAAATTAGCGTGAAATTGGGTTATTTACAATTCTGGCTCTAGGTTTAGCCTTTGTAAAATATAAACAGGCACATATAAGCAGAACATGACAAATCGATCGTGATTGGTGATCAAATTGCTCGGTTGAAGACGCAGAATTGCACAAGAAAAGCTATTTATATCAACCTCAAGTCATTTCAAAATCTCTTCTGGTAATTGCTTAGTTGAGGTAGTCAGTAAGGTAAAAAACACTTTTGAATTTCACTTATTTGACTGAAATATATCAAATAATTCCCAATTCAATTCTATTTCTAAATATAATTATCAGTACCATTGTAATTTATTTCCAGACCACCTTATATTGCAACACATACAATCCTAGGTAATATATTAAATGTTTGTTGATTTTGTGGGTTTGCATTATCGCTACTTTCGGTCTGTTTTTATCAATTAATGGCTCAAAATAGAGCCACTTCAAAAGAAGCAAAAAAAACAACAAAATCACTTGATATAGAAACGGTGGTTGCATAAACTTCAGAGGGAGCTCATTCAATAGAAAATTAGAATTCCTAGTACTCTTTTTGAATCCAAAATGATAGAAGAGCAACTACCTCCCATCCTAAAACATCTGATAAAAATTTTGAGATAGCCATTTGTCACCTTCATAGCTTTAGTTTTAATGGTACTAGTATCATAGTAGTGATGGTAGTAGTAGCGGTAGTATTAATAGCAGTAGTACTACATATATGCTGCCTTTTAGCCAGTTGAGTATCCCCTCATGATGTCTTGGAAATTTAACATTGATAAGATAAGCTGTACCAAATATATTACCGATAAGCCTTTTGGACAATCTCCAGTTTGATTCAGTTCAACTTTACCCTCCACATTTCTTCGAAATTTTTTTAAAAATTTCAAGAGGTATTGTATGCATGCCATTTGTTAGGAGAAAGGATCTGCAGCATTTTAAAATTACTGAAGGTACTGATTTGAAACTTTCAAGATACGTACCAACAATTGATTGTGATAATGATACATTCTGGTTCATCCAACTCCCTTGGGTATTTCAAGACTTTCAGTAAGTAAATGTCACGCTGATCAACACTTTAGAATACGAAGGAGCGATTGAAATGAGCCCAGGTGGCATAACAAAAAAAAACTTAGTTGTTTTGGCACAAGTTCAAAAATAGTTTTCTGAGCTTGAAATAAATTCGTTTCTGATTTGGGCTAAAGGAGATTATTTGCCTATTGTAGAATAAAACTCTGAAATTTCAATAAAAAAATTAGCGACAATTATTTAAGAAAATATCATCAGAAAATTATTTCTCAATTAGCAAGAGTTCATATCGGAGGATAAGTTCTTTCGTTAGAAATTTCCCTAAAATTGCCGGTGTTTGAAGAATAAGTCTTCAACCCATAGCAAAATACTTAAGCAAAATTAAGCACATTCACAGCTTCTATTTTAAGAAATTTTGCTTACTTCCAATTAACAAAGTAGCAGGGGTAGATCTTGAGTTGACCCCACCCCTTCTATGCACTCCAGCAGATTACACTAGTGCTACAATAGCAAATCACTGCGGTCAACCTCGTGTCTTCCCACAGTCACTGAGACTATTTCAACCATTGGGACCATGGGACTTTTCCCTCCACATGGGAAAGATTTTAGTCCATTTTATGCACATAAGCACTTTTAAACACTATTTGCAAACTTACATTTATTTAGACCCCACGTTGATTTTTTAATATTCAGCATAAATCTTAAAAATCTTTGTACGCATTAAAGTAGTTAAAGGTGTGACATACACCTTCTAAAATAAGCTCTAGAGGGGAATGGTTAGCTAATCTTCCTATATTCATTACTAATTACCTTCGTGACAATAACAGACTTAATGTAAAAATCCGTCTCCATTATGCGCTATTTTTAATATCACATAAGCAGGATTTTTTTTGTGGGCAGGTAATCAAAATCAACATAAAAATCTTTGTCATACCCATTGTAATTTTAATGGGCTTTCCTGGTAGGCAAACGTCATATAATATAAACAATCTCAGTTGCCCTAATGCGTGAAAGTTCTGTGCTAAATATAGTCAGTTATTGATCTTAGATTTTGTTTTACCCAGGGTAGGGTACTTTATGCCAATATACCTCGGTTTTACCCCAGGATGAATGATAGCCTGTAGTTCAAGATTTTCCATCACTTTCACTAAGTTGATTTTAATTTTTTTAAAAACAACGGTCAACCAGATTAGTCCATTATGAGTCCACTCAAAAATCTTTGTCATCCCCATTCTAATTCCAGTAAGCTTTCCCAGTAAGTATAGCTCATATAATGTGAGCAATCTCAGTTGCCCAATAGACTGGAATTCCAGCTTCTGAACATGGTCAGCTATACATCTTTGAATTTTATTTGTTTTTTGTTTTTTTGGCTGGGAGAGAGTAATCTATGCCAATCTACCTTGGTTCTACCCAAGATGGATGATAGGTTATCGCTCAGAACTTTTGTGCACTTTCACCAAGTTGATTTTAATTCAATAAATTTTTGTCATTTTGTTGATAGAATACTATAAACTAACCAGAGCTATAAATTTCCTTTGATATATTTAATTCAAAGGTAAAAATAAGTCATAAAAATGTACTGACAGGGGATTTTGATTATTCAATCAATTCAATTCAATTTTATTTGAATAAAAACATAACACAAACATCAATAACAATAAAGATCCTAGAAGATAACTTGTTAAGGACCAAAAAAAGAGAAAAAAATTAAAGTAACACTGAGAAAAAAAATAATAGAAGAATAAAACATTGGTAATTAGAGCAAATTTGTTAAAAATGGAAAGATTAAATTATAATATCAAGTTTTGTTACATTTTTATACAACTTGCAGAAACTTGTATCTAGTTCAACACTGGAGGGAATTTTGTTCCGTTGAATAATAGATTTGTGAATGGGAGATTGCTGGGTAGCCCTTGAAACGCATTAAGGAATTATAAAGGCTCTATTGGATGAACGGAGACATTGGGCGTCGAAATTATTAATATTATATTAGATTAGTAGTTGAGGTGGAAGATTATTGTGAACAGCAGAGTAAGCAAGCAATAAGTTTAGTTTTTGTATGATTTGATCAAGTGGAGCTATGCCAAAATCTGAATACAAATCACGAGTTGGATATAGACGGGGAAGCCAAAAAACTGCTTTAATGGCATGGTTTTTGGCAAATTTGAGTTTTTTAGTGAAGAACTGTTTTGTATTTCCCCAAACTGATCCGCAATAAGAAAGGTAAGGAAAAATAAAGGAGTAATAGAGGGTAACTAGGATGTCAGGAGGAAGAAAATAATTCACACGGTTAATCATAGCTACTTGTCTCAAAATTATTCCTGTTATGTAAGAAATATGATTAGAGAATGACAAGCATGAGTCAATAAATACAGCAAGAAACTTGGCAGCCTCCACTTGTGGGAGGATTACGGAGGAGTACCTGAGACCAGGAGTAGGTTGAATAACATCTTTGTTTTAGGGGGTTCTAAATAATACTATTTGACTTTTTTTTGCTATTAATGGCCATGTTATTTGTAAGGCACCATGCCTGGACTCTATTCAGAAGTACTTGGGTAGAGGTTATTGCCATTGGTAAATTGGTGCCAGTGATGAAGAAGTTGCTGTCATCAGCAAATAATAGAGGGTACACTGAAGGGGCCAGGTTTATAACAAGATCATTGATATATACGAGAAACAAAATAAGGCCTAGAACGGAGCCTTGCGGGACACCCCTCCGAACAGGTAAAGGTTGAGAGTATACTCGACCCAGGCTCAAACTTTGTACCCTTCCAGAAAGATAAGAATCAAACCAAGAGAGGGGAACACCACGAATACCGTAGCTATTTAATTTACTTATTAAAATACTATGATCGACCATGTCAAAGGCCTTAGAAAAATCCAAAAATAAGCCCAATACAGTTTTTTTAAGGTCGAGTTGTGAGCGTATGAACTGTGTGGCGTCAATTAGAGCATGAGAAGTTGAGAATTTCGGCCTAAAGCCATATTGGTGAGGAGAAATCAAGGATACAGAGTACTGACTGTCAAACAGAAAGGGAGACAGACGTCTGAAGATGATTCTCTCGAGCACTTTGGATATAACAGGAAGAATTGAGATTGGACGATAATTACCTATCTCAGTTGGATTGCCCTTTTTAAGAACTGGAATAACTATGGCTGACTTTAGTAAATCAGGGAAAACTCTGTGGGTTAAAGATAGGTTGGCAATATGCTTGATGGGCTTGTAAACAAAAGGAGGTATGGTCTTCAGGAGCTTTTTACTTAATCCAAGACAGTCAGGAGTCAAACTATTAGGGAGAGAACCCATGATTTGAAGTACCTCATTGCTATCAGTTCGGCAGAAAAATTTGGACCAAAAATTGAAGCAAGGGACTACAGCCGGTAAGGAGGAGTGGGAGTCAGTATGAGGAACAGGAGAAAAATAATTATTAAATGCATCAGGTGCATTTAAAGGGTCAATTAACCTACCATTTATGTATTTAAGGTGAATAGGTATAGACTTCGATTTTCTATTTTTAGAAACTATACCATTAACGGTGGACAAAATCTTTTTCAGGTTTCCTTTACAATTGAGAATTTTTGTATAATAATAACTTTTCTTCGCTTCACGGATCAGTTCAGCTCACAAGTTTTCGTAATGTTTATAATTAGATAGGTCAAAATCACTACTGGTCTTACAGGTTAACTTCTATAATTTTTTTTTACGATATGAGGAAACAGTGAGGCTATGTGACATCCAGGGGCAAATAGGGATATTTTTCTGGTTAGTTTTACAAATAGGAAAATTTGAATGGATAATCCCAGTTAGCCTTTACGCAAAACCTTTTGTGGCAGAATTTATCTTTTGACAAATTAAGACATCGGGCCAGTCAATGGTTCCTAAGCCATCGATAAAATGGTTTAAATTTTCAGAGCTGTAATTTTAAGTAGGAGTTGGGATATTAATTCCAGACCGTAGAGGTAGTGGCTGCAGAGCTGGTGACAAGTAAATAGGAAAATGGTCTGACAGATCTGAAAATATTATATTTGAGGACAGGTCATTTCCCAGGGAAGTGGATACAAAAATGTTGTCAATTAATGTTGAAGTTGATCTCACAGGACATATAATTTTTGTCATTTTGTTGATAGAATACTATAAACTAACCAGAGCTATAAATTTCCTTTGATGTATTTAATTCAAAGGTAAAAATAAGTCATAAAAATGTACTGACAGGGGATTTTGATTATTCAATTCTGTTTGTCTTTTGTCCTGTTTGTTTCACGTTTTTAGCTAATTGTAAATTCAATCTAACATCTTTTCAGTCTTTCGAGCTTCACCAGTAAGGTTTAGGAGAAACAAATAGTTCAAAAAATAGAAGAAAAAAATATTGTAGTTTCAAAAATGTGTAAAAAAAAGGGCATCGGATGGTCATTTTAACATATCCCTCTCGCTCCTGAAACGTGAAGTTAAACACAATTTGCTGCATTGCTTTTCTACAGTTCCCCTAATTGATGGGTGTTTTTCTGTTTTTGGCCCCTAAAATACTGTTTTGCCCCTCACTCAAAATCCCATTCTTAAGAAGAACAATTCATGCAATAAATGTAACATATTTGTTTTGAGAATTTGAATAAGAAGCACCCAGAAAGTTTTGTAGATCATGTATTTCTTAAGGGTCGAACCTCAAGGCCTCCCAACCTTAACTCCACCTCGAAACCCCCGTGTAAGTCTATGATACAAAGCAGGCTTGGAAATGGAATTATCTTGCAAGAATGTTTCAGCTTCCGTCAGAAAGAGATTTATTTTCGATCTAATTTAGACTCGTATGATTAAATCTAATTTACTGTTGTATTTTATATTTAGAGTTGAAATTCGATTCATGTTACAAAAAATATTTACTTTATAAATCAAATACGTGTTTAGACGATGAATGTTTGTCAATTTTACCGATTTTCATTTTCCAAAGGAATACAGCCATACCACCTACGGTCTTTAGTGAGAGTCCTTAATTATCAAGTATGACGTTGCGTATAATCTGACCTGTGAACAACTGTACAATTCTAAGCCAGATATGCTTTGAAAAGTAAAACCTTTTGATTTTTTATTCAATGAATTTGGAGCAGAAGCGTCCATTTTGTAGCGCTGTATAAAATTGACTGTGAACTATGTTTGGCGTTCATTTATCGTTGAAAATTATAAGCATTATTAGATATCAAAATGGTTAAGAAAAGTGGAAAGCGATCAAGGCCAAGTGATTTGAATTATTCTGAAGGGTCAACAGAATCAAATAATAATATTTCAAAGTTGGATAAAATCCTTGAAATAGTTGAACTAAAAATGATATTTTAGAAATTAAAAGGGAAATTGGTGACATACGTCTGGATTAGCGTCCCTAACATCACGAATTGAAGATCTAGGATTGGCAAGAGAGAACCAAAAAAATTATTTATCCAGTGACAAGCAGTAAATATTCGCATTACATATAAAAATTGTGTAGGAGCCTGGTTTGGATGAATTAGCATCAAGAGCTCCTATGGTAGAAAACATGGATAGAAAAATATATATTATTCCATAGAACATTAACGGTGAATCTAAATCAAAGGCTAGAGACCGTGTCGACACCCTTCTTTCCCATATTGGAATTAATATTCAATTTGAGATACTTGAGTTTATAGATCGATTCATCAAAATCCAGCTCCAGGATGGTAAGGACAAATTCTGCGTCCTTCAAGGAAATAAAAAATTGTGTAAATATCCGTCCAGAAGAGTAGCCGGACGTGAATCCCCCAATGTTTGTATAACGGACTTTGTGACAAAAGGAGTTCGTGAGATTCGCAATTCCCTGAAAATGAAACAAACAGAATTGAAAGAAAACGGAATTAGTGATTGGATACCCCCAGCTGTCCCACCTATAGTATGCTTGATTGAGAATGAGGAAAAAGTGAAGCTTAAATGGTATAATGTCTTGTTAGTGAGATGCTTAAGGAATGTATTGGAAGTAAATTTAAGTGCTCGTTTAGTGTGTTTTAGTGGATTTATGATCTGTTGATTGTTGATTGGATTTATAATTGCAGTTAAGTTATAATTTACCTCAGGTATCCGTGTTAAATTACGCTCGCTTTCGGATGATGATGATGATAATGGTTAAAGTTAACAAGTCAATTCTTTTTTGTTGCTGTTATTTATTTATTTTATTTTTCCTTATTTTCAAGTTTTTTCTCTTACTTTTTATATCACCTCATTGAGTTTCGATGTGGAATATCTGCATTGAGTTTGGATTGTGGAGTTTTTGTATGATTTTTAAAAAAGTCGTCAACAGATCAAATTAGGGTTTTGCGAAACATTTCTCGATGAAAATAATATATTTCGACATTGTAAAAACTGTCGATTTGTTTGTGCTAGTCGGATATAGAATAAGCGGGGAGAAGTTTGTATTTTTACAAGGGATTTTTTAATCTTCCTTACGTAATGAATGTATGATCTGGAATGTTGAGATGGTATTTGAGTTGCGTAGTAGAAGTGAATGATGGAAGATATGCGTTGTTGCTAATTGTAGTATATTGGCCACCACTGTATAGTATTCAAGACCTAATCGGAAACAGAACTAGTATTCCATGCTAGTCGGAAGCACAATCAGAGGGGAGGAGTTGGTATTTCTGTAAGATTTTTTACATCTCCTTTACTAGTGGGGGTCAGCACCGTTTCTATTTTTGGCTAAAACCGAAACGATAAAAAACGACAATTAAAAAACCGAACAGAAACAGATTCTGACAGAAACCAAGAAAAAAACGAAATTCCGTTTCTCTTTTTCCCTTTTTTACCAAAAAACAGAAACGACACGTTTTTTCTGTTTTAACAGTCGTTTTAACAGATATTTCCGGTTTTTTTTGTTTAGTTTTTTAGGTTTATGAGAGGAAAATGAACATTGAAAAACATTGATTAATAAAAAAGATCAAATATAAAAAAGACCAGACATGCCCAATGGGCTTTAGGGGTTTTTGTCCTACTTGGTGGCACAGCTGTTTGGCTTTTCGACTATTCTTAATAAGATGGTTATTAAAAATTTTTATCAAATATTTTTGGGGGGAGAGCAGCTAAATGGAATGGGAGGGGAGCTTGATGCCCTTCTTAACACTTTTTGACATCCTTCTCAACATGCCCTGTAAGTTTCAACTTAATACCCTCAGCGGTTCCTTGGA
>NC_142795.1:74363184-74378650 GCF_049724085.1 Artemia sp. Qi Xiang Cuo | reverse complement strand
ATTTAATCCTCTACCTTTTTCTGTTATTAATCAGTGTATGGCAGAATTGTCTGTGACCTTTACTGTCTTCGTGTACTATCTTCGGAGGAATCCTTTGCGAAACTTTGTCTTCCTTTAAAGAACATCCTGAGCAGGGTCGTATCCAGGATGTTTTTTTCTAGAGGGTTGAGGGTTTACAAAAGGATTTCTTCTAGGGAGCAACTTTAAAAAACGCATAAAACATTTTTTTATATTCATTTTCGGTACGTTTTTACGCTCCAGAAAAACATTTCGTGGGGGGGGGGGGTTCAAACCCCCTAACTCCTCCCCCCTTTGGATACGGCCTTGAGTTTGGGGTGAGTGGCTGACCTTTTATGATTTGGGGTTATTGTTTTGATTTATTCTATCTGTTATTTTAATGCACGTTGTTAGCTTTTTAATTCTTCAAATTTTTCCTTCTTTAATTTTATTCTTTTAGAGATTTCAAGAATTGTTGCTGGTTAATGATATTAGCGTGTTTTTTGCCTAGATTAATAAGATGGTGATTTATTGTATTCATTGACTTTTTTCCAGATAAATCAGATAATCAGAAACGTCCAAATAAGAAACGTCCAAGAAAGAGACATGTCAGAATGACCAATTGGTTTTCCAAAACCAATGCATACTTCAACATTGGAAACGAAAACCAAGTTGTTGCTGCAAAAAAAAACGATCAATACCGAAGAAAAAAAGGAAGCAGAAAAAAGAAATGTTTTGGAAAGGGGGGTTCACAGGTTGGGGAAAAGGTGTAGGGAAAGGGGGGGGGGTAGGAGAACCTTTGAGGAATTTTTTGGGGAAGCTCGATCCCCTGTTCCAAATACAAGTGACTAGTAAAAATTTGAAAGGGAAGTTATAAATGATTACCAATTTTGAAACTAACAGTGGTAATTTTTTGTTGCAGTAAAGTAAATATAAAGATTTCTAAGGACTCTTGGCACTAGCAATGTAGTTTTTCGTTGTGGTAGAGTAGTTTCTAAGGGATCTTATAAGCTACTACCACTTTTGGTAAGGCAGTTGTGATTTTTCGTTGTGGTAAAGTAAACTACTAGCACTTTTGATTTCTTTGGATTTTTCACAAGCGAAACTTGGGATATTATTAAATTCTCAGTGGCAGCTCTGGGAAAAAGGCCGTTTCTTGGGATACTTTTACTGAATGACCTTCAAAGGCAATAAAAAAGGAAGCCCCATTCCAAACTGTTAAAAAAATACTAATTCATTTACTGACAATAGAAATGTCACGCTACAACTAATGTAACAGTAAGTTAATACTAATGTAAACAATTAGAATAAGTAACACGTCAAGTATTATGAAGTAGCTAAGACGAGATATTCAAATAGTATTATTTTACTTAAAGACATAAGTAAATATTCAGAAAAGCTTATCCGAAGTACTGAGAGCAAAATTTATTGTATTTTTAAAATTTTATTTTTTTAATTTTTAAATTTACTGTTTGCATTAACAATAAACACATTGGAAGATTTTGACTAAAGCATTATGCAAATGCAACCATAGACTCTACGGTTGAGGGAAATAAACCTGTTTGGTGCCAGTTCATGATAAGGCCATTTCAACTTGTTTAAACCACCAAAAACCGGTGAGTGTGAACATTGCCATAGGTAAGAAGAAACTTACCATGTGTGTCCAGAAGAAGGAAGACCATCCAGTGATCCAACACAGGATCAGGGTCCACTACAAGTAGAGCCCCACTGTAGCACCACTACCCCATCAGCCCCACATTCATCTGAGATTCAAGTTTCTTTTACTTAGGTCGTGGGGTTTTAGGTTGGCACTATTTAATCCTCTACTTTTTTCTGTTGTTAATCAGTGTATGGCAGAATTGTCTGTGACCTTTACTGTCTTCGTGTACTATTTTTGGAGGAATCCTGTGCAAAACTTTGTCTTCCTTTAAAGAACATCCTGAGCAGGGTCGCATCCAGGAAGTTTTTTTCCAGAGGGGGGAGGGTCTACAAAAGGATTTCTTCTAGGGAGCAACTTTAAAAAACGCATAAAACATTTTTTTATATTCATTTTCGTTACGTTTTTACGATCCAGACAAATATTTCGTGGGGGGGGGGGTAAAAACCTCCTGACTCAACTCCCCTTTGGATCCCGCCGTGATTTTGGGGTGAGTGGCTGACCTGTTATTATTGGGGGTTATTGTTTTGATTTATTATATATGTTATTTTATTTCTCGTTGTTAGCTCTTTAATTCTTCTAATTTTTCCTTCTTTAATTTTATTCTTTTTGAGATTTTAAGAATTGTTGCTGTTTAATGATATTAGCGTGTTTTTTGCCTATATTAGTAAGATAGTTATTTATTTTATTCATTGACTTTTTTCCATGTAAATAATATAATCAGAAACGTTCAAATAAGAAACGTCCAAATAATAAACATCCAAGAAAGAGACATGTCAGAATGACCAATTGGTTTTCCAAAGCCAATGTATACTTCAACATTGGAAACGAAACCCAATTTGTTGCTGCAAAAAAAAAACGATCAATACCGAAGAAAAAAAAGGAAGTAGAAAAAAGAAATATTTTTGAAAGGGGGGTTCACCGATTGGGGAAAAAATGTAGGGAAAGGGGGGGGGGTAGTAGACCCTTTTAGGAATTTTGTTGGGAAGCTCGATCCCCTGTTACAAATACAACTGACTAGTAAAAATTTAAAAGGGCAGTTATAAATTATTAACAATCTTGAAACTAACAGTGGTAATTTTTTGTTGCAGTAAATTAAATATAAAGATTTCTAAGGACTCTTGGCACTAGCAATGTAGTTTTTCGTTGTGGTAGAGTAGTGGTAGAGATTTCTAAGGGATCTTATAAGCTACTACCACTTTTGGTAAGGCAGTTGTGATTTTTCGTTGTGGTAAAGTAAACTACTAGCACTTTTGATTTCTTTGGATTTTTCACAAGCGAAACTTGGGATATTATTAAATTCTCGGTGGCAGCTCTGGGAAAAAGGCCATTTCTTGGGATACTTTTACTGAATGACCTTCGAAGGCAATAAAAAAGGAAGCCCCATTCCAAAGTGGTAAAAAAATACTAATTCATTTACTGACAATAGAAATGTCACGCTACAACTAATGTAACAGTAAGTTAGTACTAATATAAACAATTAGAATAATTAACACGTTAAGTATTATGAAGTAGCTAAGACGATATATTCAAATAGTATTATTTTACTTAAAGACATTAGTAAATATTCAGAAAAGCTTATCCGAAGTACTGAGAGCAAAATTTATTGCATTTTTAAAATTTAATTTTTATTATTTTTAAATTTAGTGTGTGCATTAACAATCAACACATTGGAAGATTTTTACTAAAGCATTATGAAAATGCAACCATATACTCTACGGTTGAGGGAAATAAACCTGTTTGGTGCCAGTTCATGATAAGGCCATTTCAACTTGTTGGAAGCTTGTTTAAACCACCAAAAACCAATGAGTGTGAACATTGCCATAGGTAGGAAGAAACTTACCTTATGTGTCCAGAAGAAGAAAGACCATCCAGTGATCCAAAACAGGATCAGGGTCCACTACAAGTAGAGCCCCACTGTAGCACCACTACCCCATCAGCCCCACTTTCATCTGAGATTCAATTTTCTTTTACTTAGGTCGTGGGTGTTTAGGTTGGCACTATTTAATCCTCTACTTTTTTCTGTTGTTAATCAGTGTATGGCAGAATTGTCTGTGACCTTTACTGTCTTCGTGTACTATTTTCGGAGGAATCCTTTGCAAAACTTTGTCTTCCTTTAAAGAACATCCTGAGCAGGGTCGTATCCAGGATGTTTTTTTCTGGAGGGGGGAGGGTTTACAAAAGGATTTCTTCTAGGGAGCAACTTTAAAAAACGCATAAAACATTTTTTTATATTCATTTTTGTTACGTTTTTGCGATTAAGACAAATATTTCGTGGGGGGGGGGTTCAAACCCCCTGACTCCTCCCCCCTTTGGATAAGGCCTTGATTTTGGGGTGAGTGGCTGACCTTTTATGATTTGGGTTTATTGTTTGAATTATTCTATCTGTTATTTTATTGCACGTTGTTAGCTTTTTAATTCTTCTAATTTTTCCTTCTTTTAATTTTATTCTTTTCGAGATTCCAAGAATTGTTGCTGGTTAATGATATTAGCGTGTTTTTTGACTAGATTAGTAAGATGGTGATTTATTGTATTCATTGACTTTTTTTCAGATAAATCAGATAATCAGAAACGTCCAAATAAGAAACATCCAAGAACCAGACATGTCAGAATGACCAATTGGTTTTCCAAAACCAATGCATACTTCAACATTGGAAACGAAAACCAAGTTGTTGCTGCAAAAAAAAAAAACGATCAATACCGAAGAAAAAAAGGAAGCAGAAAAAAGAAATGTTTTTGAAAGGGGGGTTCACAGGTTGGGGAAAAGGTGTAGGGAAGGGGGGGGGGGTATGGGAACCCTTGGGGAATTTTTTGGGGAAGCTCGATCCCCTGTTCCAAATACAAGTGACTAGTAAAAATTTCAAAGGGAAGTTATAAATTATTAACAATTTTGAAACTAACAGTGGTAATTTTTTGTTGCAGTAAATTAAATATAAAGATTTCTAAGGACTCTTGGCACTAGCAATGTAGTTTTTCGTTGTGGTAAAGAAGTAGTAGAGATTTCTAAGGGATTTTATAAGTTACTACCACTTTTGGTGAGGCAGTTGGGATTTTTCGTTTTGGTAAAGTAAACTACTAGCACTTTTGATTTCTTTGGATTTTTCACAAGCGAAACTTGGGATATTATTAAATTCTCAGTGGCAGCTCTGGGAAAAAGGCCATTTCTTGGGATACTTTTACTGAATGACCTTCAAAGGCAATAAAAAAGGAAGGCCCATTCCAAACTGTTATAAAAATACTAATTCATTTACTGACAATACAAATGTCACGCTACAACTAATGTAACAGTAAGTTAGTACTAATATAAACAATTAGAATAAGTAACACGTCAAGTATTATGAAGTAGCTAAGACGAGATATTCAAATAGTATTATTTTACTTAAAGACATTAGTAAATATTCAGAAAAGCTTATCTGAAGTACTGAGAGCAAAATATATTGTATTTTTAAAATTTAATTTTTTTAATTTTTAAATCTAGTGTTTGCATTAACAATAAACACATTCGAAGATTTTGACTAAAGTTCAAGTTCAAGTTCATTTAATTTCTCAATAAATCACTACAAGACAAAATAACAATTTTACAATATGAATCAATGGAAAACAAAATATTTACAGAGGGTGCCTACACAGTGAGTTATACTCGAAAACAGGCACCCTAAAAAAAATAAAAGAAATAATAATAATAATAACAAATGATGAAAAGAAATAATAATAAACTAGATATACTGGGAAGAAAATGAGACACCACACTGAACCCACCGCCCACACCTCAAATCAATAAATTACCACATAATTAAATAATAATCAACAATTGCACCAGCCAACATGACTTCAAATAAATGAAAGGTTGTCTATAATTACCTATTATATATAGTTTGAATTTAGCTTTAGAAACTGGAATAGAAAAAGGCGAATCTATATTACTTTCATAAATATTCCAGAACTTTATTAATGAATTTTTAGGAGAAAATCTGGATCTTTCATTTCGGATTCTAGGGCAAGGTAATTTGGCTGAACTTCTTAAACAATAATTATTCTGGACCAAAGAAACTAAAGAGAAGCTATTAGAATTTAAGGCCAATGGTAATAATTCTTTTATTTGTTTTAATCTGAAAAGGATACAATTTGTAGTAAGGACTAGTTCAACTCGCAATATTCTTAAAAATGTATAAAGGCTCTTAGTAGGGGATTTATCGGGGAGGGAAGATGGGGAAGGAAGGAGTGCTTTTAACGTACGAAGGGCATTATTTTGAAGACGTTGAAGGGGCTTAATAAGAGATTTGAAAGTATTTAAATAAGCAATTGGACAGTAATTAAAATAAGAATGGATTAGAGAATAGTAAACTGACTTAAGAGCAGGGAAAGGGAGGTGGAATTTTAGATAACGCAGTAACCTCACAGTCCTTCCTAGCTGCATCCTTAACCTAGCAAGATGAATTTTCCAATATAAAGTTTCATTAACCTTAAGCCATAGAAACTGACAATACTCCTTCCTGGCACTGGTCGCTACTTCTCAGTCAAAACGGAAATATATTACGGAAATCGACGGTACGGCATATGACATTCAAGAGAAGATAATAAAATGGGTCTTCGAAGAGTTTAACACCATGAGGTTGTCGGCAAATCACTGCAATAGTTTCTTTAGACCAAAACAGAGGTTTTCTCTGACGGATGATTCATCTGTACCTGTGACAGAATTAGCCGTGTCGTCTGCGAATAGTAAAGCAAGTCCATCATCGGTGATAGTGTTCAGAAGGTCATTGGTGTATATTAAAAATAGTTGAGGTCCAAGAATTGAACCTTGTGGTACTCCTACTTTTTCAGAACATGGCGTTTTTACCGATCTTACGGCACCTCCATCCACAAATTGATTCCGACCACTGAGGTAAGACTGGATGAGTAAGAGAGCATTACCTCTTATTCCGCAGTTGTCAAGCTTATCCAGAAGAATCAGATGACAAATCGTGTCAAACGCTTTTTTTATATCCACAAATATTGTAGCTGGTATCACATTACGGTCCATCGCATCATTCAAAAATTGTAGCAAAACCATTATAGAATGTTCGGTTGAGTGCCCAGGCCTAAATCCAAACTGATGCTTGTTGAAGAAGTTAGACCTAGTCAGATAATTCATCAGTCTGTTGTAGATGCAGCGCTCCATAATTTTGAAAAAGTAGAGAGAATAGAGATAGGGCGGTAGTTTGAAGGCAGCTTGGGGTCGCTACCTTTGTGGAGGGCTATAACCTTCGCCGACTTGAAGACAGTAGAAAAGATGCCATCTTTAAATGAATAATTGACGATGAGTGTGATAAAGACGAGATATCAATCAATGGTGTTCTTTATGAGGTAATTTTACGACCCATCTGGACCTTCGGAGTGACCGTTTTTCATGGCTTGAACAATCTTCAGCAGTTCGTCTTCAGTGACTGGCGACAGAAACATAGAGGAGCAAGACGGTGAAGGTAGGTATTTTTTGTAATTATCCGTGACGACAGTTGAAAGGCCATAAGCTTCCTCTAAGGTTGCTTCTCCAATGCATGCAAAAAATTCATTTAACGTGTTGGCTACTAAAGCATTATGCAAATGCAACCATATACTCTACGGTTGAGGGAAATAAACCTGTTTGGTGCCAGTTCATGATAAGGCCCTTTCAACTTGTTGGAAGCTTGTTTAAACCACCAAAAACCAGTGAGTGTGAACATTGCCATAGGTAAGAAGAAACTTAACTTATGTGGCCAGAAGAAGAAAGACCATCCAGTGATCCAAAAGAAGATCAGGGTCCACTACAAGTGGAGCCCCACTGCCCCATCAGCCCCACTTTCATCTGAGATTCAATTTTCTTTGACTTAGGTCGTGGGTTTTTAGGTTGGCACTATTTAATCCTCTACTTTTTTCTGTTGTTAATCAGTGTATAGCAGAATTATTTGTGACCTTTACTGTCTGTGTGTACTATTTTTGGAAGAAGCCTGTGCGAAACTGTGTCTTCCTTTACAGAACATCCTGAGCAGGGTCGCATCCAGGATGTTTTTTTCCAGAGGGGGGAGGGTTTACAAAAGGATTTCTTCTAGGGAGCAACTTTAAAAAACGCATAAAACATTTTTTATATTCATTTTTGTTGCGTTTTTACGATTCAGACAAATATTTTGTGGGGGGGGGGGGGGTTCAAAACCCCTGACTCCACCCCCCGTTGGATAAGGCCTTGATTTTGGGGTGAGTGGCTGCCCTTTTATGTTTTGGGTTTATTGTTTTTATTTATTCTATCTGTTATTTTATTGCACGTTGTTAGCTTTTTAATTCTTCTAATTTTTCCTTCTTTAATTTAATTCTTTTCGAGATTCCAAGAATTGTTGCTGTTTAATGATATTAGCGTGTTTTTTGCCTATATTAGTAAGATTGTTATTTATTGTATTCATTGACTTTTTTCCATGTAAATCATATAATCAGAAACGTTCAAATAAGAAACGTCCAAATAAGAAACATCCAAGAAAGAGACATATCAGAATGGCCAATTGGTTTTCCAAAACCAATGTATACTTCAACATTGGAAACGAAAACCAAGTTGTTGCTGCAAAAAAAAACGGTCAATAACGAAGAAAAAAAGGAAGCAGAAAAAAGAAATATTTTTGAAAGGTTGGTTCCCAGATTGGGGAAAAAATTTAGGGAAAGGGGGGGGGGGTATGGGAACCTGTTAGGAATATTTTTGGGACGCTCGATCCCCTGTTACAAATACAACTGACTAGTAAAAATTTAAAAGGGATGTTATAAATTAGTAACAATCTTGAAACTAACAGTGGTAATTTTTTGTTGCAGCAAAGTAAATATAAAGATTTCTAAGGACTCTTGGCACTAGCACTGTAGTTTTTCGGTGTGGTAAAGAAGTGGTAGAGATTTCTAAGGGATTTTATAAGTTACTACCGCCTTTGGTGAGGCAGTTGGGATTTTTCGTTTTGGTAAAGTAAACTACTAGCACTTTTGATTTCTTTGGATTTTTCACAAGCGAAACTTGGGATATTATTAAATTCTCAGTGGCAGCTCTGGGAAATAGACCGTTTCTTGGGATACTTTTACTGAATGACCTTCGAAGGCAATAAAAAAGGAAGGCCCATTCCAAAGTGGTAAAAAATTACTAATTTATTGACTGACAATACAAATGTCACGCTACAACTAATTTAACAGTAAGTTAGTACTAATATAAACAATTAGAATAATTAACACGTTAAGTATTATGAAGTAGCTAAGACGAGATATTCAAATAGTATTATTTTACTTAAAGACATAAGTAAATATTCAGAAAAGCTTATCTGAAGTACTGATAGCAAAATATATTGTATTTTTAAAATTTAATTTTTTTAATTTTTAAATCTAGTTTTTGCATTAACAATAAACACATTCGAAGATTTTGACTAAAGCATTATGAAAATGCAACCATATACTCTACGGTTGAGTGACATAAACCTGTTTGATGCCAGTTCATGATAATGGCCTATCAACTTGTTGGAAGCTTGTTTAAACCACCAAAAACCAATGAGTGTGAACATTGCCATAGGTAAGAAGAAACTTCACTTATGTGGCCAGAAGAAGAAAGACCATCCAGTGATCCAAATGAAGATCAGGGTCCGCTACAAGTGGAGCCCCACTGTAGCCCCACTGCCCCATCAGCCCCACTTTCATCTGAGATTCAATTTTTTTTGACTTAGGTCGTGGGTTTTTAGGTTGGCACTATTTAATCCTCTACTTTTTTCTGTTGTTAATCAGTGTATGGCGGAATTGTTTGTGGCCTTTACTGTCTTCGTGTACTATACTGTTTGCATTAACAATAAACACATTGGAAGATTTTGACTAAAGCATTATGCAAATGCAACCATATACTCTACGGTTGAGGGAAATAAACCTGTTTGGTGCCAGTTCATGATAAGGCCATTTCAACTTGTTGGAAGCTTGTTTAAACCACCAAAAACCAATGAGTGTGAACATTGCCATAGGTAAGAAGAAACTTAACTTATGTGTCCAGAAGAAGAAAGACCATCCAGTGATCCAAATGAAGATCAGGGTCCGCTACAAGTGGAGCCCCACTGCCCCATCAGCCCCACTTTCATCTGAGATTCAATTTTCTTTGACTTAGGTCGTGGGTGTTTAGGTTGGCACTATTTAATCCTCTACTTTTTTCTGTTATTAATCAGTGTATGGCAGAATTGTCTGTGACCTTTACTGTCTTCGTGTACTATCTTCGGAGGAATCCTTTGCGAAACTTTGTCTTCCTTTAAAGAACATCCTGAGCAGGGTCGTATCCAGGATGTTTTTTTCTGGAGGGGGGAGGGTTTACAAAAGGATTTCTTCTAGGGAGCAACTTTAAAAAACGCATAAAACATTTTTTTATATTCATTTTTGTTACGTTTTTACGAGTTAGACAAATATTTCTTGGGGGGGGGGGGATTCAAACCCCTGACTCCTCCCCCCTTTGGATAAGGCCTTGATTTTGGGGTGAGTGGCTGACCTTTTATGATTTGGGTTTATTGTTTTAAATTATTCTATCTGTTATTTTAATGCACGTTGTCAGCTTCTTAATTCTTCAAATTTTTCCTTCTTTAATTTTATTATTTTTGAGATTCCAAGAATTGTTTCTGGTTAATGATATTAGCGTGTTTTTTGCCTAGATTAGTAAGATAGTGATTTATTGTATTCATTGACTTTTTTCCAGATAAATCAGATAATCAGAAACGTCCAAGAAAGAGACATGTCAGAATGGCCAATTGGTTTTCCAAAACCAATGTATACTTCAACATTGGAATCGAAACCCAAGTTGTTGCTGCAAAAAAAACCATCAATACCGAAGAAAAAAAAGGAAGTAGAAAAAAGAAATATTTTTGAAAGGGGGGTTCACAGGTCGGGGAAAAGGTTTAGGGAAAGGGGGGGGGGTATGGGAACCCTTGGGGAATTTTTTGGGGAAGCTCGATCCCCTGTTCCAAATACAAGTGACTAGTAAAAATTTCTAAGGGATGTTATAAATTATTACCAATCTTGAAACTAACAGTGGTAATTTTTTGTTGCAGTAAATTAAATATAAATATTTCTAAGGACTCTTGGCACTAGCAATGTAGTTTTTCGTTGTGGTAAAGAAGTAGTAGAGATTTCTAAGGGATTTTATAAGTTACTACCACTTTTGGTGAGGCAGTTGGGATTTTTCGTTTTGGTAAAGTAAACTACTATCACTTTTGATTTCTTTTGATTTTTCACAAGCGAAACTTGGGATATTATTAAATTCTCGGTGGCAGATCTGGGAAAGAGACCATTTCTTGGGATACTTTTACTGAATGACCTTAGAAGGCAATAAAAACGGAAGCCCCATTCCAAACTGTTAAAAAAATACTAATTCATTGACTGACAATACAAATGTCACACTACAACTAATTTAACAGTAATTTAGTGCTAATGTAAACAATTAGAATAAGTAACACGTCAAGTATTATGAATTAGCTAAGACGAGATATTCAAATAGTATTATTTTACTTAAAGACATAAGTAAATATTCAGAAAAGCTTATCTGAAGTACTGAGAGCAAAATATATTGTATTTTTAAAATTTAATTTTTTTAATTTTTAAATTTAGTGTTTGCATTAACAATAAACACATTGGAAGATTTTGACTAAAGCATTATGCAAATGCAACCATATACTCTACGGTTGAGGGAAATAAACCTGTTTGGTGCCAGTTCATGATAAGGCCATTTCAACTTGTTGGAAGCTTGTTTAAACCACCAAAAACCAGTGAGTGTGAACATTGCCATAGGTAAGAAGAAACTTAACGTATGTGTCCAGAAGAAGAAAGACCATCCAGTGATCCAAAACAGGATCAGGGTCCACTACAAGTAGAGCCCCACTGTAGCACCACTGCCCCATCAGCCCCACTTTCATCTGAGATTCAATTTTCTTTGACTTAGGTCGTGGGTTTTTAGGTTGGCACTATTTAATCCTCTACTTTTTGCACTTAATCCTCCACTTTTCTAATTTTTGCACTTAATCCATCCTTTATTTAATCCTCCACTTTGCATTTGCATATATATATATATATATATATATATATATATATATATATATATATATATATATATATATATATATATATATATATATATATATATATATATATATATATATATATATATATATATATATATATATATATATATATATATATATATATATATATATATATATATATATATATATATATATATATATATATATATATATATATATATATATATATTATCCTTTTATAGTTAGAAATATCCTTTTTTTGTGACTGTTCGATTTGTAAAGGTCATTTTCATGATTTTGAGTATTCTCATGAACCTACTACATGTTTTGACAGCTTAGACGCAGGGATAGAGGAGAAAAATCTGGAGGAAATAAGGGGAAAGTCATACATGATTTGGAGAGAAATTTATACAGATTGCAAGAACGCTCTCATAAAACAAGGTTTGATACGACAGAAAAGGAAGATCGAAAGAAGAGACAGGGAAAAGAGGGCTTTCTCTACAGAGATATCTCAAAATATAGTATAAAAGACCGTAATGAAAACCCGAAGAAAAATGTGCACAGTGCAAGATATAACTCTGAATATTATAATGAATATGATCTAACAGAAGAGAAAAAGTGGTCCTTTAAGAGACAACGTAAGAGGTTATACTATGGAATGGATTTTAAACATCGAAAGTCGGGATGGTAGAGCTCTCATATATCATTTAATGATAAATCTAATTATTGATATGCTTAATGGGCTTTATATCGTAATCATACAATAAATTTGTTTGTACTATATTAATTTTCTCATACTAGATATGCATAGAGTAAGGATAGCAGCAGAGACTTCTGTACATGAATAGTTCAGTTTGATTAGAGCACTCCATAGAGTACTATCAGTCCACAGCCAAGTTTTTTATCAATGATAAACAATAAATCATTCTTCTAATCATTTATTCCATTGTTAAATCAAAATTTATAATACTCTTTAAATATATGACATCCTCCTCCACTACCCCGTCCTCAACGATAATAACTTCAGTTTGCGGTGACGGTATTGTAAGTCTTTGAATACTGTCATCATCACTATCATCATTATTGATTATTTTGATATTACTCAGAGGGGGCATATCATCATATAAGCGATCATCATCTTCGACACATAGTCTCACTGAAGGTCCCCTTTTCACCAAATCATCTGACGTATACGATAGTCCATCATCTGTATAATGGATTTCTACCACATCGTCATCATCATCTTTACTATCAATCTCAGGTTTACATAGAAGAAGCTCCTCACTTTCCGTGAGCTCCCACTCGGTCCATATATCCTAAAAAGGTCGAGAATACTATGATTATAAAAGCTCAGTGGAATGGTATGGTCTTCTTGAATATACTCAGGGGTGTCCTATAAATGTAGTAAACATGATTACTTAATATTTTTCATTATATCCATAATTTTCATGTCTAAAATTCATCAATTAGCTGGGTTTTTTTACATAGGGGATGAGACTTATTGTCATTGATAAAAGCCTGTATGAGATTTCATGTCTTTGGTAAAATCTGGAAAAAACCTTTCCAAAGAACTAAGTTTTTCAAAGAAAAGTAAGGAGATGAGGTTGAACCTTGGAAATAGCAGAAATAAACATATGTCAAACTTAAAACTAACACAAATTACTATGGATATATAAATGACAGTTAAAGCAACCAGAAGTTTTAATTCGTTATCATGTCAAATTAGAAGAAACAAAAAATACTACGAATAAAATTGGGGTTACCACCCTCTAAAATGTTGTAAAAGGGTACATAGCATATTTTTCGATCCAAAGCTGGACTTTTTCTAACTAAAGTTTCACATTATAGTCAGAGAAATGTATTTTCCATAATTTTCTTACAAATAACTATATTTTACGGTCAAAAACCTTTTTTGGTTCAGATTTTGCGGAAAAGATTTATTTTTCGATCCATAGCAGGACTTTTTCTAACCAAATGTTTCACATTTGAGCCAGAGAAATGTATTTTCCATAATTTTCTTAAAAAAAACTTGAGTTTACAGTCAAAAACCTTTATTATTTCAGATATTATGGAAATAGTTTATTTTTCGATCCAAAGTTGGACTTTTTTCTAACCAAAGATCCAGCTTAGGTTATGTTAAGTATTTAATATATGCTATGCTTTACCCCCTACCCCTAATGTGCAAATATATACCCCAAATTTGTTTCTAAGCTATTAAATATTCATTCTATTTTTTCTTAGCATTAACCAAACTTGACTTCTTCCATGTGGATAAACCATTAAGCGCAACAGTACCGTTGTTTCTTTTGTAGCCTAAGATACAGTAAAAAATGGCAACGCTTCATTACCGTAACTTATCTACCCATTTAGGAACATAAGTAAAATAATTGAGCTTGAACTGGATTACTCTTAGGATTGATCCACCTCAATCCACACAGCTTAAATGATGAGGGTAGGTATGTGGGAAATTCAGATCCTCAGGCTTGGAGAGCACGCCCTTACATTTTTGCACCAAATTACAGTTTTATGAGTATGGCACTCATAAAAAAAACTGCTCCTAAATGGAGAATCTAAATTACGAGCACTCGGTGCGGACAAGAAATTCCGTTATATAACAAGTAGGTATAATTCTATAAGATAACACCAAAAACATTATAACTCACTCATCAACTTGGCACTCGCTAAGCAATTCTTCAGCACACGACTTAACGAGAGCCTTACCCACAAGACATTTCAGAAAAATCCGAGATTCTTTTCAAACAGAGTTTAAAAAAGGAAATGTCTTTAGTAACACAATAATGTCACGCCCAAAATAAAAGGGTATATATCACACTTTTTTATAGCAAATTAAAAAGTGGGAAATGTTGTTCTTTCCGCTCTTTATATTCACCCTTCATATTTGTGCCGCCTTTCCTAGAAGAAGGTAAGGAGAAATAGTTAGGAATGGGGAAAAAATGTGTCTGGAAATATTTTTTGAAGAACAATATTTATCATAAATTCATATGCAAAAATCAATGAACAACAAAATAGAAAAAATAACAAATTAAATAGGATAATTGCAAGGAAATGATCTTTTAAAATAACTATTAACTCTCTTTTTCCACCAACTCTAGATAAAAAAATATATATATAATTTTGTGCATCCTCAACTAAAATGAAGTTAAATAATCCAGCTACAAAGGAATAATTTCTACTGACTTGTGCCTTTTTTCTTCCTTGGCAAAAAATCACCCAACAAAAACCTCACGCATTAAACGCATTTATTTAGCTTTGGCGGTTTAGAGGATCAAATCCAAATCTTACACTTAGATCTTACAAATACAAATTTTACACTTTTTTCTTTATTCGAGAGAGGTACAACCCCTCCAATCTGACGATCTGGATACATAACCCGTGATAAAGACAACACACGCAACGTCAAATCGAGTTTTATTGTCTCCCAAAAAATTTGAAAGCACCACTTACCACCTAAAGAGTCTGACCACATATTTAAAAATATCCGAATCTATAAAATTCCTTTTAAACACAGTAGAAGTTCAGAAGCATAAGAAATTAAAAACATACTACCGCACTAATACAGCAAATTAGCAAAAATGAATTATTTAAAGAAAGTGAGCTGTATTTGTTAGTGTCAGAAACATTACATATTTAATTTAAGCCCTTTTTTCCCTATAATAATGTTTCACCTAAAAAAAAGAGGGTATTTTACGCTTTCTAACGACTATAAACATCGTATAGTGGAGTTTTTTTTGTATTGGGGGGAGGGGGTATCCCC
>NC_142795.1:74297964-74362684 GCF_049724085.1 Artemia sp. Qi Xiang Cuo | reverse complement strand
AAAAATTGTAAGTAAGTAACCAACTGTTTCTTGAATTCACCTCTTGGATAAACAATACAGAAATTTCATTCAAAAAATTATGAAAAAATTGTAAGTAAGTTACACACTCTTTCTTGTATTCACCTCTTGGATCCACAATATGGAAATTTCATTAAAGAAATTAAAAATAAACTGTATGTAAGTAACAAAATCTTTCTTGAATTCACCTCTTGGATAAACAATAGAGAAATTTCATTCAAGGAATTATGAAAAAATTGTAAGTAAGTAACAAACTCTTTCTTGAAGTCACCTCATGGATAAACAATACAGAAATTTCATTCAAGAAATTATGAAAAAATTGTAAGTAAGTAACAAACTCTTACTTGAATTCACCTCTTGGATACAAAATACAGAAATTTATTTCAAGAAATTATGAAAAATTGTAAGAAAGTAACAAAGTCTCAGCATACTTAATCTAAAAGTGTAATTTTCACGGAGATTCTTTGACCTTTTACGGTGAAGTTACACTAGGTTACGTGCGCGCGTGCATGAAATATCCATATTGTGTATCCAAGAGTTGAATTCAAGAAAGAGTTTGTTACTTACTTACAATTTTTTCATAATTTCTTGAATGAAATTTTTGTATTGTGTATCCAAGCGGTGAATTCAAGAAAGTGTTTGTTACTTACTTACAATTTTTTCATAATTTTTTTAAATGAAATTTCTGTATTGTTTATCCAAGAGATGAATTCAAGAAAGAGTTTTTTACTTACTTACAATTTTTATCATAATTTCTTGAATGAAATTTCCATACTCTGTATCCAAGAGGTGAATTCAAGAAAGAGTTTGTTTTTTATTTACAATTGTTTCATAACTTTTGAATGAAATTTCTGTATTGCGTGTCAAAGAAACGAATTCAAGAAATAGTTTGTTACCTAATTACAATTTTTTATAACTTCTTGAATGAAATTTCTGTATTGTGTATCCAAGAGGTAAATTCAAGAAAGAATTTGTTACTTACTTAAAATTTTTTTCATATTTTCTTGAATGAAATTTCTTTATTGTGCATACAAGAGGTGAATTCAAAACGAGTTTATTATTTACTTAAAATTTTTTATAATTTCTTGAATGAAATTTCTGTATTGTGTATAAAAGAAGTGAATTCACAAAAGAGTTTGTTACTTACTTACAATTTTTTCGTAATTTCTTGAATGAAGTTTCTGCATTGTGTATACAAGAGGTGAATTCGAAAAAGAGTTTGTTACTTACTTACAATTTTTTCATAATTTCTTGAACAAAATTTTTGTATTGTGGATCCAAGAGGTGAATTCAAGAAAAATTTTGTTACTTACTTACGATTTTTTCATAATTTCTTAAATTAAATTTTCATATTGTGTGTCCAAGTGGTGAATTCAAAAAAGAGTTTGTTGGTTACTTACAATTCTTTCATAATTTCTTGAATGAAATTCTCATATTTTGTATCCAAGAGGTGAATCCAAGAAAGAGCTTGTTGCTTACTTACAATTTTTTCATAATATCCTGAATGAAAGTTTTGTATTGTGCAACCAAGAGGTGAATTCAAGAAAGAGTTTGTTACTTAGTTTGTTGCTTATTTACATTTTTTTCATAATTTCCTGAATGAAATTTCTGTATTGTGTATCCAAGAGGAGATTTTTTGCAATCCCTTTTACTATACCTTAACTATTTTCAGATATTTTCTTGATAAAATGTATTTTTATTGACCTCCAGGTGTCTTTATGTTACAGTGTGTTGTTAGTAGTAGTTCTTTTTTCCTGTTTTTGCAAGCCTGTTGTACTATACCTTAAATATTTTAAGATACTTTCTTGATAAAACGTAGCTGTTTTTTTTGCCTAATATGTCCATATGATGCAGCGAGTTGTTAGTAGTAGTAGTATTTTCGTGTTTTTACATGCCATTCATACTATAATCTATAAATTTTCTAATATTTTCTTGATAGAACATAAATTTGTTGACCACATAGGGCTTAGTAGTGCAGTAAGTTTTTAGTACTAGTAGCATTATCGTGTTTTTACAAACTATTTATACTATACATTAAACATTTTCAGATATTTTTTTGATAAATTTATCTGTATTGACCTCAGGTGGCTTTATGTTACAGTAAGTTGTTAGTAGCAGTTCTATTTTCTTCTGTTTTGCAATCTATTTGTTCTATACCTTAAACATTTTCAGACATTTTCTTGATAAAACGTAGCTCTATTGGCCTCATGGAGTCCTTATATTGCATTGAGTTGTTAGTAGTAGTAGCATTTTCATGTTTTTGAATGCCATTTATACTATAATCTATAAATTTTCTAATATATTCTTGATAAAACGTACTTTTGTTGACCTCAGGTGGCTTAGTAGTGCAGTAAATTGTTAGTACTAGTAGTATTATCGTGTTTTTGCAAACCTTTCATGCTACACCCTACAAATTTTTAGATAGTTTCTTGATAAAACGTATCTGCATTGACCTCAGGTGGCCTTTTTTTACAGTGAGTTGTTAGTAGTAGCTCTATTTTATGTTATTCGCAAGCTATTCATACTATACCTGAAACATTTTCAAATATTTTCTTGATAAAACGTATCTGTAATGACCTCAGGCGGCTTTATGTTACAATGAGTTGTTAGTAGTAGTTTTATTTTCATGTTTTTTGCAATCCACTTGTACTATACCTTAAACATTTCAGATATTTTCTTGATAAAACGTATCTGTATTGACCTAAGGTGTCTTTATATTACAGTGAGTTGTTAGTAGTAGATCTTTTTTCATGTTTTGCAAGCCATGTGTACTATACCTTAAACATTTTCAGAATTTTTTTGATAAAACGTAGCTGTATTGGCCTTAGGTGTTCTTATGATGCAGCGAGTTGATAGTAGTAGTAGTATTTTCATGTTTTTGCATGCCATTCATACTAAAATCTAAAAATTTTCTAATATTTCCCTGTTAAAACGCACTTTTGTTGACCAAAGGTGGTTTAATAGTCCAGTGAGCGGTTAGCACTAGTAGTTTGAACGTGTTTTCGCATGCCTTCCATATTATAGCTTGAACATTTTCAGATATTTTCTTGATAAAAACGTATCTGTATTTACCTCAGGTGTTTTTATTTTACAGTGAGTTGTTAGTAGTAGTTCTATTTCCATGTTTTTTTGCAAGCCATTTGTACTACACCTTAATGATTTTCAAATATTTTCTTGATAAGACGTAGCTGTATCGGCCTCAGGTGTCCTTATGTTACAGAAAGTTGTTAGTAGTAGTAGTAATTTCATGTTTCTGCATGCCATTCATACTATAATCTATAAATTGTCAAATATTTTCTAAAAAAACGTACTTTTGTTGACCTCAGGTGGCTTAGTAGTGCATTAAGTTGTTAGTACTAGTAATGCTAACGAGTTTTTGCAAGCATTTCATACTATACCTTAAACATTTTCAGATATTTTCTTGATAAAACGTAGCTGTATTGGCCTCAGGTGGCTTTATGTCACAGCGGGTTGTTAGTAGTAGCTCTATTTTCATATTTTTTGCAATCCATTTGTACTATACATTAAAAATTTTCAGATGATTTCTTAATAAAACGTATTCGTATTGACCTCAGGTGTCTTTATGTTACAGTGAGTTGTAAGTAGTAGTTCTATTTCCAAGTTTTTTTTGCAATCCATTTGTACTATACCTTAAATATTTTCAGATATTTTCTTGATAAAACGAGTGAGTTTTTAGTAGTAGTTCTATTTTCATATTTTTTGCAATCCATTTTTACGATACTTTAAACATATTCAGATATTTTCTTGATTAAACGTATCCCTATTGACCTCAGGTGTCTTTATGTTGCAGTGAGTTGTTAGTACCAGTTCTATTTTCATGTTTTTTGCGAGTCATTTGTACTATTACTTAAACATTTTAAAAAATTTCTTGATAAAACGTAACTATATTGACCTCTGGTGTCCTTTTTTTTGCAGTGAGTTGTTAGTAGTAGTAGTTTTTTCATGTTTTTGTATTACATTCATACTATAGTTTAAAATTTTCAGATATTTTCTTGATAAAACGTATCTATATTGACCGGTAATTGTTTAGCCTTGGCCCCCTCATAAGTAGACATGTTAAGAAAACAATTCTTACTTTAAAATATGTATAATGATCCTAGTTCTTATATTATCCAAGGGGAGAACCTTTATCATCAAGTCTTTCCTCTAAAAATCTTCAAAAGAGAAAAAGTTTCCAAATATCACCACACTTTCAATTCAATGCTTAAGTCTTTATTAATTGCCGCTTTAAATTGCCAGCTAATAAGTTTTTTTTATAGATAGCGTTCATGCTGGTCTTTTTATTTTATTTTTATTTTTAAATAGCAGTGGCAAAGGGGGAATAGCAGTGATAATGGGAGAATAGCAGTGGCGTAAATACAAAATATTAATGGCAGTGGCAAAAGGCGAATAGCAGTGGCGAAGGGCAAATAGCAGTGGCGTAAATACAAAATATTAATAGCCTAACCTGAAAACCTAACACTGTTAGGTTAGGTTTGTTAATGGCATGATTTATAACAGAAATCACAATTTCTATAATCTCAATATACCACTACTTTTTGTTTAAACACGTTTTTTGACACACGTGTTATACACGTGCTAAACGCTATCTATAAAACAACTTATTTGGCAGCAGTTTACAGCGGCAATTTCAAAAGACTTAAGCATTGAATTCAAAACGTTGTGATATTTGGCAACTTTCTCACTTTGGAGAATTTCTAGAGGAGAGACTTGATGGTAAAGGTTCTCCCCTTGGATAATATAAGAACTAGGATCATTATACATATTTTAAAGTAAGAATTGTTTTCTTAACATGTCTACTTATGAGGGGGCCAAGGCTAAATAATTACCTATTGACCTAAGGTGGCTTTGTGCTACAGTGAGTTGTTAGTAGTAGTTCTATTTTCATGTTTTTTGCAAGCTATTCATAATATACCTTAAACATTTTCAAATATTTTCTTGATAAAACGTATCTGTATTGACCTCAGATGGCTATATGTTAAAGTGAGTAGTTAGTAGTAGTAGTTCTATTTTCATGTTTTTTGCAATCCATTTGTGCTATATTTTAAACATTTTCAGATACTTTCTTGATAAAATGAGTGAGTTGTTAGTAGTAGTTCAATTTTCATATTTTTTTTCAATCCATTTGTACCATACCTTAAAAATTTTCAGATATTTTCTTGATAAAACGTATCTCTATTGACCTCAGGTGTCTTCATGTTACAATGAGTTGTTAGTAGTAGTTTTATTTTCATCTTTTTGCAAGCCATCCTGGCCTCAGGTGTACTTATGATGCAGCAAGTTGCTAGTAGCAGTAGTATTTTTTTGCATACCATTCATGCTATAATTTATAAATATTCTAAAATTTTATAATATATTTTCTTGATAAAACGCACTTTTCTTGATCACAGGTGGCATAGTAGTGCAGTAATTTGTTAGTACTAGTAGTATTGTAATGTTTTTGCAAGCTATTCATGCTATACCTTAAGCATTTTCAGATATTTTCTTGATAAATGTATCTGTATTGACCTCAGGCGGCTTTATGTTAAAGTGAGTTGTTAGTAGTAGTTCTATTTTCATGTTTTTTTTGCAAACCTTTTATACTATACCTTAACATTTTTAGATATTTTCTTTATAAAACGTAGCTCTATTGACCTCAAGTGTCCTTATAATGCAGCGAGTTGCTAGTATCTGTAGCATGTTCATGTTTTTGCATGCCATTCATACTATAGTTTATTAATATTTTATTATTTTCTTGATAAAAGCGTACTTTTTTTTACCACAGGTGGCTTAGTAGTGCAGTACGTTGTTAGTACTAGTAGTATTATCGTGTTTTTGCAAACCATTTGTACTATACCTTAAACATTTTCAGATATTTTCTTGATAAAACAAGCGGGTTGTTAGTAGTCGTAGTAATAGTGTTTATGGTTTTTTTGGTAAACCATTTATTCTATACCTTAACTACTTTCAAAGTAGAAATTTTGTATGACTCAAAAATGGATAATGATTATTATGCTGCTTATGAACTATATGAAGAGAGTAAGTCTAGTATCAAGAGAGAGAACATGATGATTTATTTTATGGAACTGATTCAAAAGATGAAACGTATATTGAACCTGTAGGTGATACCCCATAAATTAAAAAAAACTACTTGTAACAAAAATAATGATCCTTTTAATATCCCTACGCTGACTTCCCCTCCCGATAAAATTTTTTCTTTGGCACAGTGACAAACAATCTGCCTTCATTTCAATTAATAACTTTTTTCAAACTCATCTGAAAAATAAAACTTCACCTCAAACGTTCTTCTGAACTCGATCGGCAAAAATAATAAAAAATATGAAAAAAGGCTTAAATGAACGCAGTTTAAACTCTTTAGTTTCATCTAAAATTTAATTTAAGTATCTAAAGTTCGCGCATTACTTCGGAACAAAGAACAATTCAACGTTTCATGAACGTCTTCAAACTGTGTTTACTTGTTTAATTTAGTCGGTCAAAAATGTGTTTGAAAATAGGTGTTTCACGTGCATCTCAATACCTGGCTAGCCACCAGAGAACCAAATGCATCTAGGGACGGTTGGGTTGGTAGCCCTCCTCCTGAAACTTCTATTGCTACGAATGAAACCAGAAATTCAGCCTCGGATATATCATCCCAAACCCCGTATCGACGTCGGACCGCCCAAGGAAAATCCCCTCTGAACATCGTTGACCAAGGTGGCACCAATCTGGCCACCTGGAACGTCCTGACGCTGAGCCAACCCGGTTCGAAGCTTCTTATAGCAAAAGAACTAAAAAATATAAAGTCACAATAGCTGGAGTCACCGAAACACACCTCCCTGGACATGGTGAAGAGGACATAGGTGAAGGACGCATATTGTTGTGGTCTGGCGGTAGCTCCAAGAAGAGGAGGCGTTGGCCTAGTACTGAACAATACTGCACGTAGGGCCCTCCTGTCATTCAAACCAGTATCGCCTAGACTCTTGACCGCAAGACTCGATGGGAAGCACGGTAAAATAACTGTCATTACGTGCTATGCCCCCACAAACGACGCTGATGAAGAAGACAAAGACGATTTCTATAACTTGCTTAGTTCTGAACTATCTTCTGTACCTCCCCATGACTACCTTCTCCTCCTAGGAGACTTGAATGCAAGTGTTTCAAACGAATCAGGCCTGTGGGATCTCGCTGTTGGACCTGTTACAGTGGATAGCCTAAACGATAATGGAGAGAGGCTGCTGAATTGTTGTCTGGCCCATAATCTAACGATTGCGGACACATGGTTCCAGAGACCAAATATAGCCAAGTACACCTGGTATAGCAATGATGGATCATCAAAGAAGATGCTCGACTACATCATCTTACGTCGACGATAGCTGTCGTCTGTCTAGAATTGCAGCACCTACCGTGGCACCGAGCTTGGGAACACCGACCACCGGCTGGTAGCAGCCAAAATTAAGCTCTGCCTCAAAGCTCTGAAGAACAGCCAGTCTTCTCAGAAAATTGATGCCGGTCGCATCCAACAGGACCCCGCTCTGGCTGAGCGGTACCAAGTGGAGATATCCAACAGATTTGAGGTCCTTGGCCAATGCGATGATAGTGAAGTTGCATGGAAGTCCTTCAAAGAGAACACTCTTGCGGCAGCAACTGACGTTGTTAGAATGAGGCAACGGAAGAAAAAGGACTGGATCAGTAATCACTCCCTTGCCATCATAGAGCTCAGGCGAGAAGCACGTCTTGGCGGGAACATCGCTACATACAGACTGCTAAACAAAGAGCGCAATTCCATGTTGCATAAAGACCGCAAGGCTTTTATTGACAGCAAGGCATTCGAACTGCAAGAGGCCACCAAGAAAAAGGACAGTGGAGCCACCTACAAGATTCTTCGTGATTTGTCAGGTCAGCACACTCAAACTACGCCATACCTTCGAAGCGCTAGCGGTGAGAATATCTACGACCAATCACAATACCTCCGCCAGTGGGAGGACTACTTTGAGAAACTGCTCAACTCAGATCCACCAGACCAGACGGACCATGAGCTAGCGGCTGCTGCGGCTACTACCATACCTGCTCCTGATGGTCCTGAATTTACATTGAGGAGATGAAAGCTGCCACCCGCAAGCTAAAGAATAACAAAGCGCCAGGAATATGTGGTCTAACATCGGAATTCCTTTAAAATGGGGGTCCAGCCATGATCCTCTGGCTACAAATGCTGTTTAACCTTGTGTGGCACTCTGAAAAAATCCCCTCAGACTGGAAGAAGGGCCTACTTGTACCAATCTACAAGAGGAAGGGGGCAAAGCAGAATGTAGCAATTATCGTGGCATAACTTTACTCTCAGTTCCTGGAAAGCTCTTCGCTATGCTGCTTTTCAAACGGGCAAGAAGATACCTCCATGCCCTGCGTCACCCCCAGCAAGCTGGCTTCATGCCAGGCAGGTCCACCACCGAGCAAATCCATACGATTAGATAGCTAGTAGAGAAAACTCTTGCATATAAGGGGAAGGCGTACATTGCCTTTGTCGATTTTCGATCTGCCTTGGACACTGTCGATAGGCAGTCACTATGGCTAATCCTCCAGTCTGCTGGCGTACCCACGAAAATCGACCGTCTCCTCAAAGAGCTGTATAATAACACTGAAAGTGCGGTGATCTTAAATGGACGGCCTTCTGGATATTTCAAAATTAAAAATGGTGTCCGGCAAGGATGTGCCGCTGCATTTGAGATCTTTAACTGTGTAATAGACCACATCCTGAATAAAACACAGCAGGTGCAGCCGTTTGGCATAGGCTTTGCTGGAAGAGTTCTTTCAGACGTCGACTTCGTCGACGACGTGGCGCTAATATGCGAAAACATTAGTCACCTAAAACTACACTGGAAACACTGGCCTCTGCTGCTGAGAAACTCGGTCTGAAAATAAATTGGTCGAAGACCAAGATAATGCCCGTTGAGAAAACGCTGTCCAACCCCCTGTCATCTTTGGAAATTTGTGGCCAGACTGTAGAGGTAGTCAAGCAATTTACCTACCTTGGTTCAATTGTCTGCTCAAACGGAAACCTAGATGCCAAAATATTAGCAAGAGCGGCAAAAGCAAACTCTGTCTTCGGTCGCCTTCTAAAAACAGTCTTCCATAAACCCCAGATCAGCCGTCTCACCAAAGCACGAATATATTCTACTTTGGTTGCCAGCGTTATGCTCTATTCTGCCGAGACTTGGTCGCTGACTCAGACACAGACGATGAAGGTAGATGCCATCCAGACGAAACACCTCCAAAATATCGAACACTCCCGATGGCCCGACAGGGTACGAAATTCGGAAATCCTCAGGTCCTTCAAACTCCCACCCCTGTCCAAGCAGCTTGAATATCTCTTGCCACGTTGGTATGGTCATCTGCTCCGTCTGCCTGCCCAAACACCCGCCCAGCTCATCTTCGATTTCGGCCCAGCTGCAAACGGCTGAAGGCGTTCTAGGGGAAGACCACGCACCAGATGGGCGGACGTCATCCGTGATCGGCTCACCTCCAGAAACATCAACCCGGTTGAAGTGACAACCCTCGCCCTGAACCAACCACTCTGGAGAAGACTGACGGCACTGACGACTGGTTCCCTCTACGCTGGCGACGCTGCTGAGCAAGAGCTTTAAGTAAGTAAAAAAGTTTCGATGTGCTTAATTTTTCAAGTGGTGGTAATTTTCTTTTTAATATTTATTTCATTGCTGGGCGTTTGCATGAATAGCTGAAGTGGAATTGTCTAAGGTTAGTAAATAAAGAAGTCATAATCAGTAAACATTTAGGCCATGGGGAACTTTTAAAAATATATTATTCTACATGTCATATGTGATAATGTTAAGCAAACAGTGTCAGAATTGAACGTCCAATTCGTTCGCTTGTCTAAGTCTCAAAGATGAGGTCTGAAAGACGTTCTGATAACTTTTTTCTTACATATTTATAACTCTTAATGTAGCCTCTATATTGAAAATTGGGACTTGTATATTATAGCGACCACAACCTAGAAATTCTAAGTTTTTCCTGTCCAAATAATCCGTAAAATATCTCAATCTGTTTCAGCCAAATAAACCCTAAAAGTAATTTCTGAAGGTTCTTTCGTGTATCGACAACTATACACAGATAAATTTAAATTCCTGTGAAGCTTATTGATTTTTCTCTCATGAATTCTTACACAATCGAAGCTCTATAGGTTCAACGTAATTCCTGTCTATATCAATTACACAATAGTCCATTACGTAAATTTCAAGCTAAATTCATGGAGGTCAAGTAATGTCACCTCGTCCCGGTAGTAATCTAGCTCTCTGATTGGCCTAGAAATAGACACGTGATTTTGTTAGCTCTGAAATTAGAGAAGGGCTCCTACTGAAACTTGAAAAACTTTTCGATTGGAAATTCAAATGGCTAGTGCCCTTTTTAATAGTCGAAAGTAATTTGAGGGCAATTAACCCCCCTCACACGCCCACCTTTTCCCCGAACACATCCAATCAAAAATTTTAGATAGCCATTTTATTCAACGTAGTTGAAAGTTTTGAAATTAGGTCTTCAAGGATGAAAACACCTCCCCCCCACAGCCCTCAGGGCAAAGGTTATAAGTCATGCCCTGGGGGCATGTAAGGTTTTTATAGAAAGTGATGTTGTAAAAACATCATAGAGACCTCATTCGATTGGAAACTGAAAGGGCTAGTACCCTTTTACCCTAAGGGCTAGTACCTCTTTTCAAAAGTGATTGAAGGGCAACTAATTACTCTCTCACGCACACCATTTTTCCAAACAAATCTAATCAAAATTTTAATATACTCATTTTGTTCAAAGTAGTCGAAAGTTTTGGAAATTAGGTCTTTTAAGATGATAACCCCCTAAGAGCCCCCAGTGCAAGGGTTGTAAGTTATACCCTGGGGACATATAAGGTTTATATAGAAAGTTGTTATAAAAATTTCACATTTTTTTCAACGTAGTTGAAAGTTCTGGAAATTATGTATTTAAGGATGACAAACCGCCCAGAGCCCCTAGGGCAAAGGTTGTAAGTTATGCCCTGGGGGCATTTAAGGTTCTTATAGATAGAGTTGTCCTGAAAACTTAAAAAGAGGCTCATTCAATTGGAAATTGAGAGGGCTAGTTCCTTTTTTAATAGTCAAAAGTGATTGGAGGGTAACTCACCACCCTCACAGGTTCACCATTCCCCCAAACACAGCCAATCAAAATTTTCAGATAGCCATTTTGTTCAAGTAGTATAAAGTTCTGGAAATTAGGTCATTGAGGATGACAACCCCCCATCCCTCAGTGCAAGGGTTGTAAGTTATGCCCTGGGGGCATATAAGGTTTTTATTGAAAGTGTTGTCGTAAAAACTTCAAAAAGGCTAATTTGATTGGAAATTGAAAGGGCTAGTGCCTTTTTAATAGATGGAATTGATTGGAGAGCGACTAACGCCCCTCTCACACCCACCAGTTTCCCAAACACATCCAATCAATATTTTGAGATAGCTATTTTGGTTAACGTAGTTGGAAGTTCTGGAAATTATGTCTTAGAGGATGACAACCACCCTCACTGCCCTTTGGGTAAGGGTTATAATTTATGCCCCGGGAGCACATAAGGTGTTTATAAAAGCGCTGTCGTGAAAACTCAAAAATGGTTCATTCGATTGGAAATCGAAAGGTCTAGTGCTCTTTTTAATAGTCGAAGTGATTGGAAGGCTTGACATTTTTATAGTAAATATCTATGTGGGTATAATCTATAACGTTTTTGTTGTTGTTGCTGTTTAGACCAGGGCATTTCGTATCGAAGGAGTTGTCGTAGGAACTTCGAAAAGGGCTCATTCGATTGAAAATAGAAAGGTCTGATGCCCTTTTTAAAAGTCGAAAGTGATTGGAGGGCAACTAATCTCCCTCCCACGCCCACCCTCCCATTTACCTTTATGTTTAAAAACTAAATATTGCCTTAAGATTAAATCAAAATGCACTGTGTAAGGCATCTCAGCAGTATCCCAAGAACGACTGAGGGTATTATGTTCAAACTTTAGGGGCTATTTCTGCTCTTTAAATTTAACCAAGTCAAAATAGCATAAGTGTATCCAAGATATCAAAGAAAGTAAGCAGAATTTTCTGCGAATGGTATCAAGTTTTCCATTTCAGGTCAACTAGAGGAGGTAAGAAACTAAATTAAACACTAGTATTTGTGTCCAGATTTTTAAAAGGGTGTATGTTGTTAAAAATTGCTGAAAATTTTTCTCCAGCATACAATTAGCAATACTTTATACTTTATACAAAACTATAAAGATTTTATACCATTTGGTATAAGACTTTATACCAAACTATAAAGTCCTAGAAAAACGAACAGATTTAAAGTATTATTTTCTTTTTCACTGAAAAGACAATGTCGATATAAAACGAGCAGGAATTAATTAAAGAAACTTTTTCCACAAAATAAATATTTCAAAGAATAGTAAAGAACTCCATTAAACAAAATATGAGTAGAAATGAAATCAAATAATACCACCAAGCGCAAAACTACCACAAATCAGCATCGATAAATAAATGAAACCCAAAACGAACAGAAATTACAATAAATAACCAAGTCAAACTCAAAAAGAGCAGAAATTAACGTAAGTTGGGCTCAAAACCACTATGCCTTCCCAAGGCCAGAAAATAATTTACACTTTACTAAAAAAAAAATACAAATAAATTTGCATTGTCAGTTTAATATACATATAGTGATATTTAGTAATCAAAATGTTTATATTATTTGACTTATTAAAGTTGTAAATGTAAAAACATTTGTATTTTTTTCAGTAAAGTGCAAATTTTGTTCTGGCCTTGGGAAGATATGGGGGTTTTGAGCCCAACTTATATTAATTTCTGCTCGTTTTAAGTTTGCCTCAGTTATTTATTGTAATTTTTGTTCGTTTTAGGTTTCATTTATTTATCGATGTTGATTTTTGGCAGTTTCACGCTTGGTAGAATATTTTATTTAATTTTGCTCATTTTTTGTTTAATTGAGTTCTTTACTTTTCTTTGAAAAACTTATTTTGTGGAATTTTTTTTAATTAATTATGCAGAATGCCTCTCTTAAAATCTTGATCGGATGTGTTTTTGGGAAAAATAGGCTTATGGGCCAGGGGCTGGCTGCTCTCTATTCATTTTTGACTCTTAAAAAGAGTACTGGAGCTTCTAACTTACAATCAAATGAGCCTCATCTGACCCAAAGTTTGTAAGACTACCCATTCTATAAAAAAATTATATGCCTTTGGCCATAGCTTCCAATCCTTGCCCTGAACCTCTAGGCGGTTGTATCCACCCTGAAGATATTGTTTATGCTCTTTGGATTATTGTGAACAAAACGGCTATCTCTTTATTTCTATCTCCAACATTTTTATTGGGGGGCAAGAGGGGTCTATATTTGGGTAGTCAAAGGGCCAGGGATGTATAACATTTTTTCTCCACATTATTAGGGGGGTTAACTTCCCCCCCTTGCCACCCCAAAACGATGTTCCTGGTCTAATTGCCCTCCATTACTTTTGAATAATTCAAGAGAATTATAGCTTCATATTTCCAATCAAAGGAACCTATTCTCAATTTTATGCAGCCATCCCTTTCTTAAGAACCTTATTTGCCCCTGGGGCATAATTTACTGCTTACAACCTTTGTCCCCAGACTCTGGGGGCCGTGTCAAATCCAAAGACCTTGTTATGTGATCTTTGGATTGTTTTTGAACAAATGGCAAATGTATCAAAATTTCGGTCGGATACATTTTGGACAATTAGGGTGAGAGGTGTGGGGGGGCGGGGCTAATTACCCTTCAGTCACTTTCACTTTTAAAAGGGCACTAGAACTTCTGACGTCCATTTTAATAAGCCCCTTCTGAAGTTTATGTGACCACTCTTTCCATAAAAAGTCATATACCCTTGAGGCACAATTTACAACCTTTGCCCTATGGGCTGGGCTGTGGGAGGGGGGGATTGTGGTTATCTTCAAAAACATTGATATATGAAGTTTCAACTACGCTGAACAAAAATGGCACCTTAAAATTTTTATTGCATGTAGTTGGGGAAATGACGGGTCTGGAGGGGGGTTGGTCGCCCTCCACTCATTTTTCACTATAAAAAGGGCACTAAAACTTGCAATTTCTAATTGAATTAGCCTCGTTAGAAGTTTTTGTGACAACTCCTTCTACTCAAAGTTCCCTTCTCTAAAAAAAAACAAAAAATAATATAGTGTGCCCACACTGTTCTTTGTTTAGGCAGCACTAATACGCTTCCTATGATAAGGTATTTACGAGTTTTTGAAAAGTTATTTTTTTTAACGTTTTTTTTTTATTTGGGTATAGTTTCCCCTTTGCAAGAACCGTAATTATCCAATTTTACCACAAATAGAATTCAACATGTTCTAATGCAATCTATTGTCTGCAATGTCTGAATTCAAATACACAATAATAAAACTTTGTACCGTAAAAGTCAGTTGGTATTCCTCCTAATCAACAGATATGTCAAAATTTAAAACAATATTCTTGGTTCTAAACTAATAAACGTATTTATCTAAACAAAAATCAGTCAAAACCTTATCAGACTCTTATCGGCCTTTTTCTTATACTCTTTACAGTCATAACCATGGTTATGACTGTAAAGAGTCAAAAGTTTTCAAACTCTCCAACAAATAAAATGATAAATAAGCTTCTATGTGTTATAGATGTGACTCTAATAAAGTTTATGGGCTCAGCCTCAATTTTTGGTCAAGTGACACTTGGAAACACTGCAAAAAAAAAGCTCATAAGGCTCTTATTATGTTCCTTAATGCCTCGTTTTGTCAGGAAATGATGAACGGCTAGTTTTTCTTTCGTCTAAACCAAACTACTAGTCAAAGACTTTTCAACAATCACGTTTCTATTGTCTAAACAATAGTCATTAACAAAATTTTTAACAAATCGAATCATTGTTGGAGATTGTTTGAGACTATGAAGAGTAATATTTAAAACCAGATAATGTATCAGAGTAGACTAGCAAAAATGTATCAAAGTAGAAATTTTAACTACTGAACAACATCAGAAATACTATTTTTAGGACAATAAAATATAAGAAATCCATCAGAAATACTTTATTTTGGCAAAAATTTTACCAAAAATTTGAGAGCAAAACTTTTTGACTTTTCTAACTTTACCAAACCATTCACTAACTTTTTTTCTTCTGCTTTGAGGTTCTCTTGCCTTTGCAAGTAATCCTTGAAAGTTTCAACTCATTTGACCTTTTTTAAGAATATTTTCTCGTCTGTTCCCTACCCACTGAATAATTTTCTGTGATTTATTAGCTAGCAGTTTTGTTTCCAGCATCTAAATAAAACTGTTAGCTAACCATTGGACGGTAGAAAAATTCTTATTTATTGAAGAGTTCGTGGTAACGAACTCTAAGTAAGGAGCGACCCGGCTCAGTAGTAACCGAAACTCTAAAAAATAGAATTTTGATACCAATCGATGCATCACAAGAATCAGCTTATACAGATAAATAAAAAAAAAGTTTTTATAACTGAAAGAAAAGAGCGACATTAAACATAAAACGAACAGAAATTACTCCGTATGTGAAAGGGGTTGTCCCCTCCTCAACGCCTCACTCTTCACGCTAAAGTTTGACTCATTGTCGCAACTCTACTTGTTAAATCAATTAAAACAGGGGAAATAATTAGTAAAGGAAAAGTAAATCTAGCAAGCAATTTAGTCGGAATTTTTTAAAGTATCAGCTTAAAATTGCCATTTTGGAAACCAAAGATAATATATGCAGTCTTCCCCCCCCCCCCCAAAAAAAAATCTATATGAGCCTTATGAGCTTTTTTTGGCAGTGTTTCCAAGTGTCACTTGACCAAAAATTGAGGCTGAGCCCATAAACTTTATTAGAGTCACATCTATAACACATAGAAGCTTATTTATCATTTTATTTGTTGGAGAGTTTGAAAACTTTTGAGACAGGTCAATCAGCAATAAATGCAGATTTCAAGTGACCTGTCTTGTGTTTGCCCCATTGATCTGAATTAAATGAAGATATGCAGAAGTCTTGGTATTCTAAGGAAGCTTAAGCGTACTTTTCCCGGATTGATATTAGCAATGTTTTTACCCTGTCTTATCCAGGTTATGATTTCTTACACTTTTCACTCACAAAATTTGCGCTAAGGAGTAATTACTTTACTTGATCTCCACCTACTTTCTATTCTTTCAAGAGCATATTTAACTTTTTCTCGACCTCAGCCCCTTAGTGCTCTTTTGTCTTTAACTCTGATCAATGTCATTATTATCCTGGCAACACAAATTACATTCAAATTCCTTTTATTCCCTCCGTAAGATCAATTCCCCTTCTATAGTGGTAAGTCATTTTGCATGAAATTAAATGCTTGAATCAACCAGAAGTTGTCATTTGTTTGGCTTACCTATGGAAATTGTCCGAAGATTTTGACTTTTTAGATTTTTTTTTGTGTAGCATTGACTATAGTGTATTTAATATATTTGATTAATTAGAGCTATACACCTTATTTTCTCTATTCATTTTTTATTTGGTGAATGACGTTACAACCTGTATAATCCTCCATTTCTGTGTGATTTAATGCTTAAACAACTCTTATGTCTTCCTCCTTCACGGAGACATGCAGTAAGGTTTTTATTGCCCGGTGACAATGTTGATTTTCATCCTCCGCCGTCTATCGCTACCAAAATATAAGCAAGTGACAAAACTCAGTTCCCCTCGGAGAAATAAACCCGAGGACAGCAGCCCTCCCTACCACCCTAGCAACACCACTGCTCACAAGCCTAGAAGCATTCAGAGGATTAGAACAGTAAGTAGTGACCTATCTTCAGGTTCTGAGACACCCCTATCTCTTTTCCTGTGAGAGCCCTCTGACGTCATGACAAACCCTCCTGGTTTCTATGACAGCCCTGACAAGATTCCCGTGAGAGCCCTGTTTCCGGGCAAAATTTTAAACGGAGCCCTCTGACGTCAGGGCAGAGATAGGGAAAATAGTATTGAATTTCAAGCGCGTGTTTTTCCATGTGACACACCCCTTTGAATTTCTGTGACAGCCAGGTTACATCACGTAACACACCCCTTTGAACTTCTGTAACAGCCCTCTGACATCACGGTACACACCCCCGTTTGAAGGGCATGTTTCATCATGCAACACACCCTCGCCTTTAAAGGGTCAGATAAGTGGAGCTGCCCACCCCTCTAGCCGTCACACCTAAGCAAAATTGTTACCGGGTCTATTAAAGTGAACACAGTTGCCAAGACTCCGTGATACACCCTTCTGGAAGCCAATGACGTCAGGACACACTCCGTTTCAAACGGAGAGGACTAATATGCTTGACGCATATTTGATCGCTTGGATACACTTACGCTATTTTGATTTGGTGAAATTTTAAGAGCAGAAGTAGCCCCGAAAAATTGAACACAATACCTCAGTCGTTCTTAGTATACTGCTGAGATGACTTATTGGGAGTTAGCATTTACACAGTGCATTTTCATTTAATCTTAAGGCATCAATTAGTTTTTAAACATAAAGGTAAATGGGAGGAAGGGCGTGGGAGGGAGATTAGTTGCCCTCCAATCACTTTGGACCATTCAAAAGGGCTTCAGTCCCTTCTATTTTCAATTAAATGAGCCCTTTTCGAAGTTCCTAAGACAACTCCTTCGATACGAAGTGGCCTGGTCTAAACAACAACAAAAAAATACATTATACCCACGTCGATCTTTACTATAAAAAGATCAAGTCTAAAAACACTTTAGATTATTAAAAAGGGCACTAGGCCTTTCAATTTCCAATCGACTGAGCCCTTTTTGAGTTTCTACGACAACATTTTCTATAAACACCTTATATACCCCCGGGAATAAATTAAAACCCTTACCCTAAGGGCTGTTAGGGTGGATATCATCCTCTAAGACCTAATTTCCATAAGTTTCAACTACGTTAAACGAAATGGCTATCTCAAAATTTTGATTGGATGTGTTTGGGGAAATGGTGGGCGTCAGAAGGGCGTTAGCCGCTCTCCAATCACTTTCAACTATTAAAACAGGCTTCAGTTTTCAATTAAATTAGCCCTTTTGAAGTTTCTACAAAAACACGTTCCATAAAAACCTTATCTGCCCCCAGGGCATAACTTACAGCCCTTGCCCTGAGTGCTGGGGGGGGGGGATGGTCATCCTCAAAGATCTAATGTCCAGAACTTTCTACTACGTTGAACTAAATGAATATCTGAAAATTTTGATTGGATGTATTTGGGAGAATGGTGGGCTTGAGAAGGGGGTTAGTTAACCTTCAGTCACTTTCGACTGAATTTCAGGAGGGAGGGCTTACCTGGTCTAATCTTAACTTCCAATGCTTTATAATAGAAATCTCAAAACTAAAATACAAAATATAAGGTAGCATCATTGAGCCAGGGGGGAGGCTGAAACCCCCATCTGCCCATCATATGGACGCCCATGGATGATGCCCAATGCTTTTTTACTGAACAGGACTTTTAATACACATTCAAAAATCTTACTGCTTTAAGGCTCAAAGTTTTTTTGTCTATATTACGGATCCGTCATTTAAAATATTTAAAAAAGTTTGAACACTGGAATGTCTTATTGAAATTACACTGACTGTAACGTGTTTTATTTCGATTATCTTGGAAATAATCTTGTCCTTTAAAGTTACTTCATATGGGAAAACTTGGCCTCTGGGAAACCTAGCGGAAGATACTCAATACTATTTTAAAATGTATATATATATTAAATTTGAGTAAATATAATTAATAAAAAACAAAGAGAGGATTAGCGGCTATAGTAGACAACTAGTAAGCTAGCTACTAGTTTCTCACTTGCTTGCACTATTTACAAGTAATAATTGACTAATCTTAACGAGTAAAAGAAAATGTCAAAACCTCTAAAAAAACGTACCTAGATCTCTACCTCTTGAAAGGTATGGAAAAGAGGTTTTTTTTAAATATAATACACAAAATATGTGAACTGTATAAATGTAGACCACGGGCTCTAAAGCAGGCTTAGTGGACCATACCAAATATTGTATAAAAATATACATTCATTAGCTTTGGCTTAGTAAGAACTTGTTTTATTTAATTAAGAAAATTAAGCAGATACTTAGTGGTTAATAGGGAAACCTCTATAAAAAAAACGCGCCTTGGCCAATACCTCTTTGGAGGTGTGGTCGTGTGAAAAATGATTTTCTTTGATATTTTTCTAGGAAGAAGAAACATTGCCAAAAAAAGAAGGGTGAAAGAAAGAACTAGGAGGTTGTCTAAAAGAGAGAAGCGATTCGGGAAGAGCTGAAACCAATCAGGATTCAAGTTGCATTACACTTTATCCTTTTAAAGACATAGGAAGAAACCGAAAACGACGGTGGCCGCAAGAGTAGGGATGGGTAAGAAGGCACAGAACGAACACAACTGCTGCCATCGATAATCAAGTGTAACGGTACCTAACCGCATAGACAATGTTATTGATCCACTAACGGGTCAATGACCCCCTTTTCAAGGTCAATCAGGGCATGTTTATAATTGTATTGACTCCGAAACGAGATTAAATGTCCTTGGTAAAAAGTCTGAACGAGATTTAATATCCAAGGTAAAAAAAAAGTCAAGAAGAGATTTAGTGTCCTTGGTACAAGTCTGAACGAGATTTAATGTCCTTGGTAAAAGTGTTCTTTCTATATCAGTCAGGGAACTTGGAAATACTACTTTCTATGCCAATCAGGGGGTGTTTCTAAGCCTAATGGATACAGACGGGAGTGACGCAATATTGATTTACATAATCGAAGGGGAGAGGATTTCGGGGAAATTGATTTACATAAATGAAGGGGAACTAGATTTATGGGAAATTCATTACATAATTCTATGTGTATTGATCCACTAACGGAACAGAATCACGTGTCTCTTTCTAGGTCAATCAGGGACTTATGCAAGTTTCTCTTACGTCACAATTCAGCCTTGAGATTTTGCATATAATGGACATGCGTTCAATAAAGAGACATTTAACATTTTTTTTCTTATTTTGTGTGTTTTCGCAAGAAAGTAGCTCATCTTTAACAAACTTAGCCATTTTTTTTGTTTAATGTACTTAAATTCAATGGAATAAATTGCTAGTAAAGGGTCAATTCATTAAAAAGATCAATATACTTAAAGAGCTTTTAGAGCAAAAATCTTAGGTGTAATATAGGTTTGAAAGATCTGAAAACACTGTATATGATATTGCTTCAAATAGACAGATTGAAACATGTGAATTTCACAATATGAATGCAAATAGTATCATTGACTATACAAAGAAATACGACAAGAGTGAAGTTACATTGTACTATAGAAAATGTAACCCTAACTTTGCAGTCAATCAATATACAGTGAATTCAAATGATCTACCAACATTAGTGGTTCACGACAGTTGACTAAACATCAAAGAAGAAGAAATCTAAAGTGTAGAATAACGACATTATTGTATACATTTTTTTATTAATAGACAAATTCACATACATTTTTTAAAGCACTTTACTCATAGGACACTAAAATCATTTTGGTTTATTTTCAAAGACAGCACTTATCACAATGGTTCATTACTCATATCAACTACGATATGGGTTTTACATCTTCTAATAAAATTTTTAAAAATTATTTCAAAACACTTTTTTATTTTCATTTATAATAATATTAATAACATTTTTTCCCTATTTTCGTATAATGGCCTATACAACTATCACTACACCCTTAGAGAGTGGATATCTTTGGGAGTGTTATCACCGTTCATCATTATCAGACTCATCGTTACTCATCCACATTCGATGATCGTATGAAATGGGATTTGCTTTATTTTGCATTAGGGGATATCTAATACACTTGTCCACATGTGGTATTATTTCAGGTACCCATTGCATAAGAAATCAATGGGACGATGAATCATATTGGGATATTTTTCACATCCAAAGTCCTCTAAGTTAAAAAGGGGGATATTAGTGTCACATTCTAGGATCATGAGTTTATCGGTAGGGACATTCCCTTTAACGTATAACGCTTTTACTCCAAAAAAAAAATGCAAATTTCACGGACTTCCTCTTGTACATGCTTTAATTCTATAGCATTTTTATTAAAAGGTTTTAGTTTTCTATCGTAGAATCCTAGTCCGTTTATACGGCGTAACGTAGTACTCCATAAGCGTTTATCATAATCAAACAAGTTATAGTTAACATCCCAATGGTAATTGTATGTTTCTCTATGATCTTCACCAAGTAATAAAAACACACACTCCAAAACTACTCCACAAGATGAATATTTTATGCTAATATATTCAGAATCGATCAGACCTTACATGATGAAATGAATTATTTTATGATTATGTGACTCTATTCTAAGCATAGAATTGGAGAACAAACTCCATTTGACATCGGTTGACAATCAGAACAAAGAGAGTCAGGGAAAAAGCTCCATCAGCACATCTGTCAGAAAAGCAAGAAGATCCGTTAGGACACTGAGTGAGGTCACATCCGTCTGAGAATATTACACCTTTAGAAGAAAAAAAATCTTTATCAACTTTTTTTATATGTAACTTAAAGTACCCCTTTCAGTTCTAATTTGGAGCGAAATAATTCACATTTTACCAGGCTTTAGAGTAGTTGCTCCTCGGCCCGAAAGTAACCATAACTCTAAAAAAAGGAATTTTAATAATAATGGATACATAAAAATAATTGGCTTTGTATGCTGATTCCAAATATTTAAATTTCCTTAGGTTTAATGTTATCCATCAAAAGCTAAGAGCCTGAGAATATTCCTATATTACGCCTTTTAGAAGAAAAAAAAATCTTTAGTCACCAAGAAATTTCAACTGCCAACTGGTTTCAGAATTCCTATCAAGTCGAACAAAAAAAAACGACTACAACAAAAAAAAACCCAATTTTAAACAGTTTTTGGGAAACAAAGTGAAAGTAAAGTGCAACTCGGCCCGAAAGTATCCAAAACTCTAAAAACGGAATTTTAATAATAATAGATACATAAAAATGATTGGCTTTGTACGTTGATTCCAAATACATATATTTCCTTAGGTTAAATGATATCCGTCAAAAGCTAAGACCCTGAGAATATTATGCCTTTTAGAAGAAAAACAAAAATCTTTAGTCATCAAGAAATTTCAACTACCAACTGGTTTCAGAATTCCTATCAAGTCGAACAAAAAAAAATAAAAAAACAACAACAACAAAAAAAAACCCTAATTTTAAACAGTTTTTGGGAAACAAAGTGAAAGTAAAGTGCAGCTCGGCCCGAAATTAACCATAACTCTAAAAACAGAACTTTAATAATAATAGATACATAAAATCGATTGGCTTTGTATACTGATTCCAAATACATAAATTTCCTTAGGTTTAATGTTATCAGTCAAAAGCTAAGACCCTGAGAATATTATGCCTTTTAGAAGAAAAACAAAATCTTTAGTCATCAAGAAATTTCAACTACCAACTGGTTTCAGAATTCCTATCAAGTCGAACAAAAAAAAATTAAAAAAACAACTACAACAAAAAAAACCCTAATTTTAAACAGTTTTTGGGAAACAAAGTGAAAGTAAAGTGCAACTCGGCCCGAAAGTAACCATAACTCTAAAAACAGAACTTTAATAATAATAGATACATAAAATCGATTGGCTCTGTATACTGATTCCAAATACATAAATTTCCTTAGGTTTAATGTTATCCGTCAAAAGCTAATACTCTGAGAAAATTATGCCTTTTAGAAGAAAAACAAAAATCTTTAGTCATCCCGAAATTTCAACTACCAACTGGTTTAAGAATTCCTATCAAGTCGAACAAAAAAAAAATTAAAAAAACAACTACAACAAAAAAAACCCTAGTTTTAAACAGTTTTTGGGAAACAAAGTGAAAGTAAAGTGCAACTCGGCCCGAAAGTAATCATAACTCTAAAGACGGAATTTCAATAATAATAGATACATAAAAATAATTGGCTTTCCTTAGGTTTAATGTTATCCGTCAAAAGCTAAGACCCTGAGAATATTATGCCTTTTAGAAGATAAACAAAAATCTTTAGTCATCAAAAAATTTCAACTACCAACTGGTTTCAGCATTCCTATCAAGTCGAACAAACAAAAAACAAAAACAACTACAAAAAAAAACAATTTTAAACAGTTTTTAGGAAACAAAGTGAAAGTAAAGTGCAAATCGGCCTGAAAGTAGCCATAACTTTAAAAACGGAATTTTAATAATAATAGATACATAAAAAAAATTGGCTTTCCTTAGGTTTAATGTTATCCGTCAAAAGCTAAGACCCTGAGGATATTATTCCTTTTAGAAGATAAACAAAAATCTTTAGTCATCAAAAAATTTCAACTACCAACTGGTTTCAGCATTCCTATCAAGTCGAACAAACAAAAAAGAAAACAACTACAAAAAAAAAAATTAAACAGTTTTTAGGAAACAAAGTGAAAGTAAAGTGCAAATCGGCCCGAAAGTAACCATAACTCTAAAAAACGAAATTTTAATAATAATAGATACATAAAAATAATTGGCTTTCCTTAGGTTTAATGTTATCCGTCAAAAGCTAAGACCCTGAGAATATTATGCCTTTTAGAAGAAAAACAAAAATCTTTAGTCATCAAGAAATATCAACTACCAACTGGTTTCAGAATTCCTATCAAGTCGGACAAAAAAAAACAAAAAAAACAACTACAACAAAGAAAAACCCTAATTTTAAACGCTTTTTTGGGGAACAAAGTGAAAATAAAGTGCAACCCGGCCCGAAAGTAACCATAAGTCTAAAAACGGAATTTTAATAACAATAAATACATAAAAATTATTGGCTTTGTATACTGATTCCAAATACATAAATTTCCTTAGGTTTAATTTTATCCGTCAAAAGCTAAGAGCCTGAGAATATTAAGCCTTTTAGAAGAAAAACAAAATCTTTAGTTATCAAGAAATTTCAACTACCAACTGGTTTCAGAATTCCTATCAAGACGAATTAAAAAAAAAAAAAAAAAACTACAACAAAAAAACCCTAATTTTAAACAGTTTTTGGGAAATAAAGTGAAAATAAAGTGCAACTCGGCCCGAAAGTAACCATAAGTCTAAAAACGGAATTTTAAAAATAAAAGATACGTAAAAATTATTGGCTTTGTATACTGATTCCAAAATACATAAATTTACTTAGGTTTAATGTTATCCGTCGAAAGCTAAGACCCTGAGAATATTATGCCTTTTAGAAGAAAAACAAAATCTTTAGTCATCAAGAAATTTCAACTACCAACTGGTTTCAGAATTCCTATCAAGTCAGACAAAAAAAAACTACAACAAAAAAAAAACCAGTTTTAAACAGTTTTTGGGAAACAAAGTGAAAGTAAAGTGCAACTCGGCTTGAAAGTAACCATAACTCTAAAAACGGAATTTTAATAATAATAGATACATAAAAATGATTGGCTTTTTATACTGATTCTAAATACATAAATTTCCTTTAGGTTTATTGTTATCCGTCAAAAGTTAAAACCCTGAGAATATTATGCCTTTTAGAAGAAAAAAAAATCTTTAGTCATCAAGAAATTTCAACTACCAACTGGTATCAGAATTCCTATCAAGTCAGACAAAAAAAAACTACAACAAAAAAACCCCAGTTTTAAATAGTTTTTGGGAAACAAACTGAAAGTAAAGTGCAACTCGGCTTGAAAGTAACCATAACTCTAAAAACAGAATTTTAATAATAAATGATGCATAAAAATGATTGGCTTTTTATACTGATTCCAAATACATAAATTTCCTTTAGGTTTAATGTTATCCGTTAAAAGTTAAGACCCTGAGAATATTATGCCTTTTAGAAGAAAAAAAAATCTTTAGTCATCAAAAAATTTCAACTACCAACTGGTCAGTCAGACGACAAAAAAAAAACTACAACAAAAAAACCCCAGTTTTAAACAGTTTTTGGGAAACAAAGTGAAAGTAAAGTGCAACTCGGCTTGAAAGTAACCATAACTCTAAAAACGGAATTTTAATAATAATAGATACATAAAAATGATTGGCCTTTTATACTGATTCCAAATACATAAATATCCTTTAGGTTTAATGTTATCCGTCAAAAGCTAAGAGCCTGATAATATTACGCCTTTTAGAAGAAAAAAAAATCTTTAGTCATCAAGAAATTTCAACTACCAATATGTTTCAGAATTCCTAGCAAGTCTAACAAAAAATGAAAAAACAAAAACAACTATAACAAAAAAAAATGATAGTATTAAACAAAAAAATCTTACAATGTTTGAGTTACTCATAGTAATTCTTTGATTAACGAATCTTTAGTTCAATACAAACTGCTATAATAAACAACAAACATTGACTTATATCGCAAAAGAAAGTAACGGTTCAGCAGCTAGATTAGCCCTTGTTATTAAACAAATTGAAAAACATGCAAATGTCTCAAATCATTTTTCATACAGAACTTTTCAGAATGAAACCGCTATAATAATCACATAAAATATTATCTTTAATTCCAAGCGCAGTTTAGTTTTATCCATTCAAAACTACGAACCAGAAAAAATTTGTCTGATTTTCGAAAAAAGAGAGAAACCCATCATTGAGGTCATAGAATTTTAATGAAAATCATACCATTGGATTCAGCATATCAAAGAACCCTACTGTAGAGGTTTCAAACTTTTATCAGCAAAAATATGGAATTTAGCATTTTTGACAGAGTTGGAGGATTTTGTACGGGGATTAATCATATGAAGTGGGAATTCATCAAAATTTAGTTAAACACAGACACTACTATCAGCTCACAAGTGTTTGCTTTTTAAAGTCATGATGTAAAGGACCGTTAAGATGATTAATAAAAAAGCTCTAATCACGCATAATCCTTCTTCTGGTAAAAATAAAATGTTTCGAATGAACCCTCTAACGATATTCTAGGACCACTGGATCGATTCTATAACGACCCTTTGTGTTAACTTTAGCGTAAAGAGCTAGGTGTTGAACACATTTTTTCATTGAAATGCTAGACATAGAATATTATGTTGTGGTTTACATACAAAAAATTAAGTTTCTCCACGTTTAAGTTAGGTTAATATAACTTTGATTATCATGAGCGCTCATGATAATCTAACGCGCGCTGGGCTGAGAATCCGAGAATTCGGGTTCGATCCCTGGTGTGGTCAGTTTCTTAGTTTGGGACGCGGGTGAGTGGTGTGACCCTGTAAGCTTAGCCAGAGTCAACCCAGCTCTAAATGGGTACCTGGAGAAATCTGGGGAAGGTAAACAGGAAGGGTTTGCGAAAGCATAGGTTGGCTGGCCCCCAGCCCCCCATTGCACTTCCTGGCTGAAGGACCACGAAACGGAGATCAGCACCGCCGGTTTGGACCTTAAGGGTCTAGTGCCGCATCCTTTACCTTTACCTTTTTTAACTTAAACGTGGAGAATTCCGTTTTTAGAGTTATGGTTACTTTTGGACCGAGTTGCACTTTACTTTCACTTTGTTTCCCAAAAACTGTTTAAAATTGGGTTGTTTTTTTATTGAAGTTTTTTTTTTGTTCGACTTGATAGGAATTCTGAAACCAGTTGGTAGTTGAAATTTCTTGATGACTAAAGATTTTGTTTTTCTTCTAAAAGGAATAATATTCTCAGCGTCTTAGATTTTGACGGATAACATTAAACCTAAGGAAATTTATGTATTTTGGAATCAGTATGCAAAGCCAATCATTTTTATGTATCTATTATTATTAGAATTCTGTTTTTAGAGTTATGGTTACTTTCGGGTCGAGTTGCACTTTACTTTCACTTTGTTTCCCAAAAACTGTTTAAAATTAGTTTTTTTTTTGTTGTAGTTGTTTTTTTTTAGTCTTGATAGGAATTCTGAAACCAGTTGGTAGTTGAAATTTCTTGATGAATAAAGATTTTTGTTCTTCTTCTAAAAGGTTTAATATTCTCAGTTTCTTAGCTTTCGACGAATAACAATAAACCTAAGGAAATTTATGTATTTGGAATCAGTATACAAAGCCAATCATATTTATGTATCTATTATTATTAAAATTCCGTTTTTATATTTATGGTTACTTTCACACCGAGTTGCACTTGGCTTTTATTTTGTTTCCCAAAAAAACTGTTTAAAATTAGTTTTTTTTTTGTTCTAGTTGTTTGTTTTTTTTGTTCGACTCGAAAAGAATTCTGAAAACAGTTTGTAGTTGAAATTTCTTGATGACTAAAGATTTTTTTTTTCTTCTAAAGGGCATAATATTTTCAGGGTCTTAGCTTTTGATGGATAACATTAAACCTATGGAAATTTATGTATTTGGAATCAGTATACAAAGCCAATCATTTTTATGTATCTTTTGTTATTAAAATTCCGTTTTTAGAGTTATGGTTACTTTCGGGTCGAGTTGCACTTGACTTTCATTTTGTTTCCCAAAAAACTGTTTAAAATTAGGTTTTTTTATTGTAGTTATTTTTTTTTTTGTTTGTCTTGATAGGAATTCTGAAACCAGTTGGTAGTTGAAATTTCTTGATGAATAAAGATTTTTGTTCTTCTTCTAAAAAGTTTAATATTCTCAGGGTCTTAGCTTTCGACGAATAACAATAAACCTAAGAAAATTTATGTATTTGGAATCAGTATACAAAGCCAATTATTTTTATGTATCTATTATTATTAAAATTCCGTTTTTAGATTTATGGTTACTTTCACGCCGAGTTGCACTTGACTTTCATTTTGTTTCCCAAAAAACTGTTTAAAATTAGGTTTTTTTTTGTTCTAGTTGTTTTTTTTTTGTTCGGCTCTAAAAGAATTCTGAAAACAGTTTGTAGTTGAAATTTCTTGATGACTAAAGATTTTTGTTTTTCTTCTAAAGGGCATAATATTCTCAGGGTCTTAGCTTTCGACGAATAACAATAAACCTAAGGAAATTTATGTATTTGGAATCAATATACAAAGCCAATCATTTTTATGTATCTATTATTATTAAAATTCCGTTTTTAGATTTATGGTTACTTTCACGCCGAGTTGCACTTGACTTTCATTTTGTTTCCCAAAAAACTGTTTAAAATTAGGGTTTTTTTTTGTTCTAGTTGATTTTTTTTTGGTCGACTCGAAAAGAATTCTGAAAACAGTTTGTAGTTGAAATTTCTTGATGACTAAGGATTTTTGTTTTTCTTCTAAAGGGCATAATATTCTCAGGGTCTTAGCTTTTGGTGGATAACATTAAACCTATGGAAATTTATGTATTTGGAATCAGTATACAAAGCCAATCATTTTTATGTATCTATTATTATTAAAATTCCGTTTTTAGAGTTATGGTTACTTTCGGGCCGATTTGCACTTTTCTTTCACTTTGTTTACCAAAAAACTGTTTAAAATTAGGGTTTTTTTTGTTGTAGTTGTTTTTTCTTTGTTCGACTTGATAGGAATTTTGAAACAAGTTGGTAGTTGAAATTTCTTGATGACTAAAGATTTGTGTTTTTCTTCTAAAAGACATATTATTCTCAGGGTCTTAGCTTTTGACGGATAACATTAAACCGAAGGAAATTTATGTATTTGGAATCAGTATACAAAGCCAATCATTGTTATGTATCTATTATTATTAAAATTCCGTTTTAGAGTTACGGTTACTTTCGGGCCGAGTTGCACTTTACTTTCACTTTGTTTCCCAAAAACTGTTTAAAATTGGGTTTTTTTTTGTTGTAGTTGTTTTTGTTTTTTGTTCGTTCGACTTGATAGGAATTCTTAAACCAGTTGATAGTTAAAATTTCTTGATGACTAAAGATTTTTGTCTTTCTTCTAAAAAGCATAATATTCTCAGGGTCTTAGCTTTTGACAGATAACATTAAACCTAAGGAAATTTTTGTATTTGGAATCAGTATACAAAGCCAATCATTTTTATGTATCTATTATTTAAAATTTCGTTTTTAGAGTTATGGTTACCTTCGGGCCGAGTTGCACTTTACTTTCAATTTGTTTCCCAAAAACTGTTTAAAATTGTTTTTTTGTTGTAATTGTTTTTGTTTGTTTTTTTATTCGACTTGATAGGAATTCTGAAACCAGTTGGTAGTTGAGATTTCTTGATGACTAAAGATTTTTGTTTTTCTTCCAAAGGGCATAAAATTCTCAGGGTCTTATCTTTTGATGGATAACATTAAACCTATGGAAATTTATGTATTTGGAATCAGTATACAAAGCCAATCATTTTTATGTATCTATTATTATTAAAATTCCGTTTTTAGATTTATGGTTACTTTCACGCCGAGTTGTACTTGACTTTCATTTTTTTTCCCAAAAAACTGTTTAAAATTAGGATTTTTTTTGTTCTAGTTGGGTTTTTTTTGTTCGACTCGAAAAGAATTCTGAAAACAGTTTGTAGTTGAAATTTCTTGATGACTAAAGATTTTTGTTTTTCTTCTAAAGGGCATAATATTCTCAGGCTCTTAGCTTTTGACGGATAACATTAAACCTAAAGAAATTTATGTATTTGGAATCAGCTTACAAAGCCAATAATTTTTATGTATTTATTGTTATTAAAATTCCGTTTTTAGGGTTATGGTTACTTTCGGACCGAGTTGCACTTAACTTTCACTTTGTTTCCCAAAAACTGTTTTTTTTTGTTTTTTATTTGTTCGTCTTGATAGGAATTCTGAAACCAGTTGGTAGTTGAAATTTCTTGATGAATAAAGATTTTTGTTCTTCTTCTAAAAGGTTTAATATTCTCAGGGTCTTAGCTTTCGACGAATAACAATAAACCTAAGTAAATTTATGTATTTGGAATCAGTATAAAAAGCCAATTATTTTTATGTATCTATTATTATTAAAATTCCGTTTTTAGATTTATGGTTACTTTCACGCCGAGTTGCACTTGACTTTCATTTTGTTTCCCAAAAAACTGTTTAAAATTAGGGTTTTTTTTGTTCTAGTTGTTTTTTTTTGTTTGACTCGAAAATAATTCTGAAAACAGTTTGTAGTTGAAATTTCTTGATGACTAAAGATTTTTGTTTTTCTTCTAAAGGGCATAATATTCTCAGGGTCTTAGCTTTCGATGAATAACAATAAACCTAAGGAAATTTATGTATTTGGAATCAGTATACAAAGCCAATCATTTTTATGTATCTATTATTATTAAAATTCCGTTTTTAGATTTATGGTTACTTTCACGCCGAGTTGCACTTGACTTTCATTTTGTTTCCCAAAAAACTGTTTAAAATTAGGGTTTTTTTTGTTCTAGTTGATTTTCTTTGGTCGACTCGAAAAGAATTCTGAAAACAGTTTGTAGTTGAAATTTCTTGATGACTAAGGATTTTTGTTTTTCTTCTAAGGGGCATAATGTTCTCAGGGTCTTAGCTTTTGGTGGATAACATTAAACCTATGGAAATTTATGTATTTGGAATCAGTATACAAAGCCAACCATTTTTATGTCTCTATTATTATTAAAATTCCGTTTTTAGAGTTATGGTTACTATCGGGCCGATTTGCACTTTTCTTTCACTTTGTTTACCAAAAAACTGTTTAAAATTAGGGTCTTTTTTGTTGTACTTGTTTTTTTTTTGTTCGACTTGATAGGAATTCTGAAACCAGTTGGTAGTTGAAATTTCTTGATGACTAAAGATTTGTGTTTTTCTTCTAAAAGGCATAATATTTTCAGGGTCTTAGCTTTTGACAGATAACATTAAACCAAAGGAAATTTATGTATTTGGAATCAGCATACAAAGCCAATAATTTTTATGTATCTATTATTATTAAAATTCAGTTTTTAGACTTATGGTTACTTTTGGGCAGGGTTGCACTTTACTTTCACTTTGTTCACAAAAACTCTTTAAAATTGTTTTTTTTTCTTTTGTTGTAGTTGTTTTTGTTTTTTTTTCGTTCGACTTGATAGGAATTCTGAAACCAGTTGGTAGTTAAAATTTCTTGATGACTAAAGATACTTGTCTTTCTTCTAAAAAGCATAATATTCTCAGGGTCTTAGCTTTTGACAGATACCATTAAACCTAAGGAAATTTATGTATTTGGAATCAGTATACAAAGCCAATCATTTTTATGTATCTATTATTTAAAATTCCGTTTTTAGAGTTATGGTTACTTTCGGGCCGAGTTGCACTTTACTTTCAATTTGTTTCCCTAAAACTGAACTAAGACTCGAAAAGAATTCTGAAAACAGTTTGTAGTTGAAATTTCTTGATGACTAAAGATTTTTGTTTTTCTTCTAAAAGGCATAATATTTTCAGGGTCTTAGCTTTTGACAAATAACATTAAACCAAAGGAAATTTATGTATTTGGAATCAGTATACAAAGCCAATCTTTTTATGTATCTATTATTATTAAAATTCCATTTTTAGAGTTATGATTACTTTCGGGCCGATTTGCACTTTACTTTCACTTTGTTTCCTAAAAACTGTTTAAAATTAGGGTTTTTTTTGTTGTAGTTGTTTTTTTTTGTTTTTTTTTTTGTTCGACTTGATAGGATTTCTGAAACCAGTTGGCAGTTGAAATTTCTTGATGACTAAAGATTTTTGTTTCTCTTCTAAAAAGCATAATATTCTCAGGGTCTTAGCTTTTGACAGATAACATTAAACCTAATGAAATTTATGTATTTGGAATCAGTATACAAAGCCAATCATTTTTATGTATCTATTATTTAAAATTCCGTTTTTAGAGTTTTGGTTACTTTCGGGCCGAGTTGCACTTTACTTTCAATTTGTTTCCCAAAAACTGTTTAAAATTGTTTTTTTTTGTTGTAATTGTTTTTGTTTGTTTTTTTATTCGACTTGATAGGAATTCTGAAACCAGTTGGTAGTTGAGATTTCTTGATGACTAAAGATTTTTTTTTTTCTTCAAAAGGGCATAAAATTCTCAGGGTCTTAGCTTTTGATGGATAACATTAAACCTATGGAAATTTATGTATTTGGAATCAGTATACAAAGCCAATCATTTTTATGTATTTATTATTATTAAAATTCCGTTTTTAGATTTATGGTTACTTTCACGCCGAGTTGTACTTGACTTTAATTTTTTTCCCAAAAAACTGTTTAAAATTAGGATTTTTTTGTTCTATTTTTTTTTTTTTTGTTCGACTCGAAAAGAATTCTGAAAACAGTTTGTAGTTGAAATTTCTTGATGACTAAAGATTTTTGTTTTTCTTCTAAAGGGCATAATATTCTCAGGGTCTTAGCTTTTGACGGATAACATTAAACCTAAGGAAATTTATGTATTTGGAATCAGCGTACAAAGCCAATCTTTTTTATGTATTTATTATTATTAAAATTCCGTTTTTTGAGTTATGGTTACTTTCGGACCGAGTTGCACTTAACTTTCACTTTGTTTCCCAAAAACTGTTTATAATTGGGAATTTTTTTTCGTTGTAGTTGTTTTTTTTTTTTTTTTTGTTCGACTTGATAGGAATTCTGAAACCGGTTGGTAGTTGAAATTTCTTGATGACTAAAGGTTTTTGTTTTTCATCTAAAAGAGATAATATTCTCAGGGTCTTAGCTTTTGACGGATAACATTAAACCTAAGGAAATTTATGTATTTGGAATCAGCGTACAAAGCCAATCATTTTTATGTATCTATTGTTATTAAAATTCCGTTTTTAGAGTTATGGTTACTTTCAGGCCGAGTTGCACTTTACTTTCAATTTGTTTCCCAAACACTGTTTAAAATTGGGTTTTTTTTTGGTGTAATTGTTTTGTTTTTTGTTTGTTCGACTTGATAGGAATTCTGAAACCAGTTGGTAGTTGAAATTTCTTGATGACTAAAGATTTTTGTTTTTCTTCTAAAAGGCATAATATTTTGAGGGTCTTAGCTTTTGACAAATAACATTAAACCAAAGGAAATTTATGTATTTGGAATCAGTATACAAAGCCAATCTTTTTATGTATCTATTATTATTAAAATTCCATTTTTAGAGTTATGATTACTTTCGGGCCGATTTGCACTTTACTTTCACTTTTATTCCCAAAAACTGTTTAAAATTAGGGTTTTTTTTGTTGTAGTTATTTTTTTTTGTTTTTTTTTGTTCGGCTTGATAGGATTTTGTGAAACCAGTTGGTAGTTGAAATTTCTTGATGACTAAAGATTTTGTTTTTCTTCTAAAAGGCATAATATTCTCAGGGTCTTAGCTTTTGACGGATAACATTAAACCTAAGGAAATTTATGTATTTGGTATCAGTATACAAAGCCAATCATTTTTATGTATCTATTATTATTAAAATTCCATTTTTAGAGTTATGGTTACTTTCGGGCCGAATTGCACTTTACTTTCACGTTGTTTCCGAAAAACTGTTTAAAATTTGGTTGTTTTTTTGTAGTTGTTTTTGTTTTTTTGTTTGTTCGTCTTGATAAGATTTCTGAAACCAGTTGGTAGTTGAAATTTCTTGATGACTAAAGATTTTTGTTTTTCTTCTAAAAAGCTCAATATTCTCAGGGTCTTAGCTTTTGACAGATAACATTAATCCTAATGAAACTTATGTATTTGAAATCAGCAGACAAAGCCAATCAGTTTTATGTAACTATTATTTAAAATTCCGTTTTTAGAGTTATGGTTACTTTCGGGCCGAGTTGCACTTGACTTTCACTTTGTTTCCCAAAAACTGTTTAAAATTAGGTTTTTTTTGTTGCAATTGTTTTTTGTTTGTTTTTTTGTTCGACTTGATAGGAATTCTAAAACCAGTTGGTAGCTGAGATTTCTTGATGACTAAAGATTTTTGTTTTTCTTCTAAAAGGGCATAATATTCTCAGGGTCTTAGCTTTTGATGGATAACATTAAACCTAAGGAAATTTATGTATTTGGAATCAGTATACAAAGCCAATCATTTTTATGTATCTATTATTATTAAAATTCCGTTTTTAGATTTATGGTTACTTTCACGCCGAGTTGTACTTGACTTTCATTTTTTTTTCCCAAAAAACTGTTTAAAATTAGGATTTTTTTTGTTCTAGTTGTTTTTTTTTTTGTTCAACTTGAAAAGAATTCTGAAAACAGTTTGTAGTTGAAATTTCTTGATGACTAAAGAATTTTGTTTTTCTTCTAAAGGGCATAATATTCTCAGGTTCTTAGCTTTTGACGGATAAAATTAAACCTAAGGAAATTTATGTATTTGGAATCAGCGTACAAAGCCAATCATTTTTATGCATTTATTATTATTAAAATTCCGTTTTTAGAGTTATGGTTACTTTCGGACCGAGTTGCACTTAACTTTCACTTTGTTTCCCAAAAACTGTTTATAATTTGGAATTTTTTTTTGTTGTAGTTGTTTTTTTTGTTTTTTGTTCGACTTGATAGGAATTCTGAAACCAGTTGGTAGTTGAAATTTCTTGATGACTACTGGTTTTTGTTTTTCATCTAAAAGAGATAATATTCTCAGGGTCTTAGCTTTTGACGGATAACAAACTGTTTAAAATTGGTTTTTTTTTGTTGTAGCTGTTTCTGTTTTTTTTGTTGTTTCGACTTGATAGGAATTCTGAAACCAGTTGGTAGTTGAAATTTCTTGATGACTAAAGATTTTTGTTTTTCTTCTAAAAGGCATAATATTCTCAGGGTCTTAGCTTTTGACAGATAACATTAAATCTAAGGAAATTTATGTATTTGGAATCAGTATACAAAGCCAATCATTTTTATGTATCTATTATTATTAAAATTCCGGTTTTAGAGTAATGGTTAGTTTCGGGCCGAGTTGCACTTTACGTTCACTTTGTTTCCCAAAAACTGTTTAAAATTAGCAAATTTTTGTTGTAGCTGTTTCTTTTTTCGACTTGATAGGAATTCTGAAACCAGTTGGTAGTTGAAATTTCTTGATGACTAAAGATTTTTGTTTTTCTTCTAAAAGGCATAATATTCTCAGGGTCTTAGCTTTTGACGGATAACATTAAACCTAAGGAAATTTATGTATTTGGAATCAGTACACAAAGTCGATCATTTTTATGTATCTATTATTATTAAAATTCCGTTTTTAGAGTTATTGTTACTTTCGGGCCGAGTTGCACTTTACTTTCACTTTGTTTCCCAAAAAGTGTTTAAAATTGGGTTTTTTTTTGTTGTAGTTGTTTATGTTTTTTGTTTGTTCTACTTGATAGGAATTCTGAAACCAGTTAGTAGTTAAAATTTCTTGATGACTAAAGATTTTTGTTTTTCTTCTAAAAGGCATAATATTCTCAGGGTCTTAGCTTTTGACAGATAACATTAAACCTTAGAAAAACTTATGTATTTGGAATCAGTATACAGAGCCAATCATTTTTATGTATCTATTATTATTAAAATTCCGTTTTTAGAGTTATGGTTAGTTTCGGGCCGAGTTGCACTTTACTTTCACTTTGTTTCCCAAAAACTGTTTAAAATTAGCGTTTTTTTTGTTGTAGTTGTTTTTTTCGACTTGATAGGAATTCTGAAACCAGTTGGTAGTTCAAATTTCTTGATGACTAAATATTTTAGTTTTTCTTCTAAAAGGCATAATATTCTCAGGGTCTTAGCTTTTCATGGATAACATTAAACCTAAGAAAATTTATGTATTTGGAATCAGTACACAAAGCCAATCATTTTTATGTATCTATTATTATTAAAATTCCTTTTTTAGAGCTATGGTTACTTTCGGGCCGAGTTGCACTTTACTTTCAGTTTGTTTCCTAAAAACTGTTTAAAATTAGGTTTTTTTTTGTTGTAGTTGTTTTGTTTGTTTTTTTTTGTTCGACTTGATAGGAATTCTGAAACCAGTTGGTAGTTGAAATTTCTTGATAACTAAAGATTTTTGTTTTTCTTCTAAAAGGCTTAATATTCTCAGGGTCTTAGCTTTTGACGGATAACATTAAACTTATGGAAATTTATGTATTTGGAATCAGCGTACAAAACCAATCATTTTTATGTATCTATTATTATTAAAATTCAGTTTTTAGAGTTATGGTTACTTTCGTGCCGAGTTGCACTTTACTTTCACTTTGCTTCCAAAAAACTGTTTAAAATTGGTTTTTTTTTGTTGTAGTTATTTTTGTTTTTTTTTGTTCGTCTTGATAGGAATTCTGAAACCGGTTGGTAGTTGAAATTTCTTGATGAATAAAGATTTTTGTTCTTCTTCTAAAAGGTTTAATATTCTCAGGGTCTTAGCTTTCGACGAATAACAATAAACCTAAGGAAATTTATGTATTTGGAATCAGTATACAAAGCCAATTATTTTTATGTATCTATTATTATTATTAAAATTCCGTTTTTAGATTTATGGTTACTTTCACGCCGAGTTGCACTTGACTTTCATTTTGTTTCCCAAAAAACTGTTTAAAATTAGGTTTTTTTTTGTTCTAGTTGTTTTTTTTTGTTCGACTCGAAAAGAATTCTGAAAACAGTTTGTAGTTGAAATTTCTTGATGACTAAAGATTTTTGTTTTTCTTCTAAAGAGCATAATATTCTCAGGGTCTTAGATTTCGACGAATAACAATAAACCTAAGGAAATTTATGTATTTTGAATCAGTATACAAAGCCAATCATTTTTATGTATCTATTATTATTAAAATTCCGTTTTTAGATTTATGGTTACTTTCACGCCGAGTTGCACTTGACTTTCATTTTGTTTCCCAAAAAACTGTTTAAAATTAGGTTTTTTTTTGTTCTAGTTGATTTTTTTTGGTCGACTCGAAAAGAATTCTGAAAACAGTTTGTAGTTGAGATTTCTTGAGGACTAAGGATTTTTGTTTTACTTCTAAGGGGCATAATATTCTCAGGGTCTTAGCTTTTGGTGGATAACATTAAACCTATGGAAATTTATGTATTTGGAATCAGTATACAAAGCCAATCATTTTTATGTATCTATTATTATTAAAATTCCGTTTTTAGAGTTATGGTTACTTTCGGGCCGATTTGCACTTTTCTTTCACTTTTTTTACCAAAAAAATGTTTAAAATTAGGGTTTTTTTTGTTGTACTTGTTTTTTTTTTTTGTTCGACTTGATAGAAATTCTGAAACCAGTTGGTAGTTGAAATTTCTTGATGACTAAAGACTTGTGTTTTTCTTCTAAAAGGCATAATATTTTCAGGGTCTTAGCTTTTGACAGATAACATTAAACCAAAGGAAATTTATGTATTTGGAATCAGTATACAAAGCCAATCATTGTTAGGTATCTATTATTATTAAAATTCTGTTTTAGAGTTATGGTTACTTTCGGGCCGAGTTGCACTTTACTTTCACTTTGTTTCCCAAAAACTGTTTAAAATTGGTTTTTTTTTGTTGTAGTTGTTTTTGTTTTTTGTTCGTTCGACTTGATAGGAATTCTAAAACCAGTTGGTAGTTAAAATTTCTTGAAGACTAAAGATTTTTGTCTTTCTTCTAAAAAGCATAATATTCTCAGGGTCTTAGCTTTTGACAGATAACATTAAACCTAGGGAAATTTCTGTATTTGGAATCAGTATACAAAGCCAATCATTTTTATGTATCTATTATTTAAAATTCCGTTTTTAGAGTTATGGTTACTTTCGGGCCGAGTTGCACTTTACTTTCAATTTGTTTCCCAAAAACTGTTTAAAATTGTTTTTTTTTGTTGTAATTGTTTTTGTTTGTTTTTTTATTCGACTTGATAGGAATTCTGAAACCAGTTGGTAGCTGAGATTTCTTGATGACTAAAGATTTTTGTTTTTCTTCAAAAGGGCATAAAATTCTCAGGGTCTTAGCTTTTGATGGATAACATTAAACCTATGGAAATTTATGTATTTGGAATCAGTATACAAAGCCAATCATTTTTATGTATCTATTATTATTAAAATTCTGTTTTTAGATTTATGGTTACTTTCACGCCGAGTTGTACTTGACTTTCATTTTTTTCCCAAAAAACTGTTTAAAATTAGGATTTTTTTGTTCTAGTTGTTTTTTTTTTTGTTCGACTCGAAAAGAATTCAGAAAACAGTTTGTAGTTGAAATTTCTTGATGACTAAAGATTTTTGTTTTTCTTCTAAAGGGCATAATATTCTCAGGGTCTTAGCTTTTGACGGATAACATTAAACCTAAGGAAATTTATGTATTTGGAATCAGCGTACAAAGCCAATAATTTTTATGTATTTATTATTATTAAAATTCCGTTTTTAGAGTTATGGTTACTTTCGGACCGAGTTGCACTTAACTTTCACTTTGTTTCCCAAAAACTGTTTATAATTGGGAATTTTTTTTTGTTGTAGTTGTTTTTTTTTTGTTTTTTGTTCGACTTGATAGGAATTCTGAAACCGGTTGGTAGTTGAAATTTCTTGATGACTAAAGGTTTTTGTTTTTCATCTAAAAGAGATAATATTCTCAGGGTCGTAGCTTTTGACGGATAACATTAAACCTAAGGAAATTTATGTATTTGGAATCAGCGTACAAAGCCAATCATTTTTATGTATCTATTATTATTAAAATTCTGTTTTTAGAGTTATGGTTACTTTCGGGCCGAGTTGCACTTTACTTTCAATTTGTTTCCCAAACACTGTTTAAATTTGTTTTTTTTTTTTGGTGTAATTGTTTTGTTTTTTGTTTGTTCGACTTGATAGGAATTCTGAAACCAGTTGGTAGTTGAAATTTCTTGATGACTAAAGATTTTTGTTTTTCTTCTAAAAGGCATAATATTTTCAGGGTCTTAGCTTTTGACAGATAACATTAAACCAAAGGAAATTTATGTATTTGGAATCAGTATACAAAGCCAATCTCTTTATGTATCTATTATTATTAAAATTCCATTTTTAGAGTTATGATTACTTTCGGGCCGATTTGCACTTTACTTTCACTTTGTTTCCCAAAAACTGTTTAAAATTAGGGTTTTTTTTGTTGTAGTTGTTTTTTTTTTTTTTTTAGACTTGATAGGAATTCTGAAACCAGTTGGTAGTTGAAATTTCTTGATGACTAAAGATTTTGTTTTTCTTCTAAAAGGCATAATATTCTCAGGGTCTTAGCTTTTAACGGATAACATTAAACCTAAGGAAATTTATGTATTTGGTATCAGTATACAAAGCCAATCATTTTATGTATCTATTATTATTAAAATTCCATTTTTAGAGTTATGGTTACTTTCGGGCCGAATTGCACTTTACTTTCACGTTGTTTCCGAAAAACTGTTTAATTTTTTTTTTTGTAGTTGTTTTTGTTTTTTTGTTTGTTAGACTTGATAGGAATTCTGAAACCAGTTGGTAGTTGAAATTTCTTGATGACTAAAGATTTTAGTTTTTCTTCTAAAAGGCATAATATTTTCAGGGTTTTAGCTTTTGACAGATAACATTAAACCTTAGGAAACTTATGTATTTGGAATCAGTATACAAAGCCAATCATTTTTATGTATCTATTATTATTAAAATTCCGTTTTTAGAGTTATGGTTAGTGTCGGGCCGAGTTGCACTTTACTTTCACTTTGTTTCCCAAGAACTGTTTAAAATTAGGATTTTTTTTGAAGTAGTTGTTTTTTTTTTTTTTTTTTTTTTTTCGACTTGATAGGAATTCTGAAACCAGTTGGTAGTTGAAATTTCTTGATGACTAAAGATTTTGTTTTTCTTCTAAAAGGCATAATATTCTCAGGGTCTTAGCTTTTAACGGATAACATTAAACCTAAGGAAATTTATGTATTTGGAATCAGTACACAAAGTCGATCATTTTTATGTATCTATTATTATTAAAATTCCGTTTTTAGACTTATGGTTACTTTCGAGCCGAATTGCACTTTACTTTCACTTTGTTTCCCAAAAACTGTTTATAATTGGGAATTGTTTTTGTTGTAGTTGTTTTTTTTGTTATTTTGTTTGACTTGATAGGAATCCTGAAATCAGTTGGTAGTTGAAATTTCTTGATGACTAAAGATTTTTGTTTTTCTTCTAAAAGACATAATATTCAGAGGGTCGTAGCTTTTGACGGATAACATTAAACCTAAGGAAATTTATGTATTTTGAATCAGCGTACAAAGCCAATCATTTTTATGTATCTATTATTATTAAAATTCCGTTTTTAGAGTCATGTTTACTTTCGGGCCGAGTTGCACTTTACTTTAACTTTGCTTCCAAAAAACTGTTTAAAATTGTTTTTTTTTTGTTGTAGCTGTTTCTGTTTTTTTTGTTGTTTCGACTTGATAGGAATTCTGAAACCAGTTGGTAGTTGAAATTTCTTGATGACTAAAGATTTTTGTGTTTCTTCTAAAAGGTATAATATTCTCAGGGTCTTAGCTTTTGACTGATAACATTAAACCTAAGGAAATTTATGTATTTGGAATCAGTACACAAAGTCGATCATTTTTATGTATCTATTATTATTAAAATTCCGTTTTTAGAGTTATTGTTACTTTCGGGCCGAGTTGCACTTTACTTTCACTTTGTTTCCCAAAAACTTTTTAAAATTGGGTTCTTTTTTTGTTGTAGTTGTTTATGTTTTTTGTTTGTTCTACTTGATAGGAATTCTGAAACCAGTTGGTAGTTAAAATTTCTTGATGACTAAAGATTTTTGTTTTTCTTCTAAAAGGCATAATATTATCAGGGTCTTAGCTTTTGACGGATAACATTAAACCTTAGAAAAACTTATGTATTTGGAATCAGTATACAAAGCCAATCATTTTTATGTATCTATTATTATTAAAATTCCGTTTTTAGAGTTATGGTTAGTTTCGGGCCGAGTTGCACTTTACTTTAACTTTGTTTCCCAAAAACTGTTTAAAATTAGCGTTTTTTTTTGTTGTAATTGTTTTTTTCGACTTGATAGGAATTCTGAAACCAGTTGGTAGTTAAAATTTCTTGATGACTAAATATTTTTGTTTTTCTTCTAAAAGGCATAATATTCTCAGGGTATTAGCTTTTGACGGATAACATTAAACCTAAGAAAATTTATGTATTTGGAATCAGTACACAAAGCCAATAATTTTTACGTATCTATTATTATTAAAATTCCTTTTTTAGAGTTATGGTTACTTTCGGGCCGAGTTGCACTTTACTTTGAGTTTGTTTCCCAAGAACTGTTTAAAATTAGTTTTTTTTTTGTTGTAGTTGTTTTTGTTTTTTGTTTTTTTTCGACTTAATAGGTATTCTGAAACCAGTTGGCAGTTGAAATTTCTTGATAACTAAAGATTTTTGTTTTTTCTTCTAAAAGGCTTAATACTTTCAGGGTCTTAGCTTTTGACGGATAACATTAAACCTAAGGAAATTTATGTATTTGGAATCAGCATACAAAACCAATCATTTTTATGTATCTATTATTAATAAAATTCCTTTTTTAGAGTTATGGTTACTTTCGTGCCGAGTTGCACTTTACTTTCACTTTGCTTCCAAAAAACTGTTTAAAATTGTTTTTTTTTGTTGTAGTTGTTTTGTTCTTTGTTTGTTCGACTTGATAGGAATTCTGAAACCAGTTGGTAGTTGACATTTCTTGATGACTAAAGATTTTTGTTTTTCTTCTAAAAGGCATAATATTCTCTGGGTCTTAGCTTTTGACAGATAACATTAAACCTAAGGAAATTTATGTATTTGGAATCAGTATACAAAGCCAATCATTTTTATGTATCTATTATTATTAAAATTCTGTTTTTAGAGTTATGGTTACTTTCGGGCTGAGTTGCACTTTACTTTCACTTTGTTTCCCAAAAACTGTTTAAAATTAGGGTTTCTTTTTGTTGTAGTTGTTTTTGTTTTTTGTTTTTTTGTTCGACTTGATAGAAATTTTGAAACCTGTTGGTAGTTGAAATTTCTTGATGACTAAAGATTTTTGTTTTTCTTCTAAAAGGCTTAATATTCTCAGGGTCTTAGCTTTCGACGGATAACATTAAACCTAAGGAAATTTATATATTTAGAATCAGCGTACAAAGCCAATCATTTTTATGTATCTATTATTATTAAAATTCCGTTTTTAGATTTATGGTTACTTTCGGACCGAGTTACACTTTACTTTCACTTTGTTTCCCAAAAACTGTTTAAAATTGGGATTTTTTTTGTTGTAGTTGTTTTTTTTTGTTTTTTTGTTCGACTTGATAGGAATTCTGAAACCAGTTGGTATTTGAAATTTCTTGATGACTAAAGATTTTTGTATTTCTTCTAAAAGGCATAATATTCTCAGGGTCTTAGCTTTTGACAGATAACATTAAACCTAAGGAAATTTATGTTTTTGCAATCAGTATACAAAGCCAATCTTTTTATGTATCTATTATTATTAAAATTCCGTTTTTAGAGCTATGGTTACTTTCGGGCCGAGTTGCACTTTACTTTAACTTTGTTTCCGAAAAACGGTTTAAAATTGGGTTTTTTTTATTGTAGTTGTTTTTGTTTTTTGTTTGTTCGACTTGATAGGAATTCTGAAACCAGTTGGTAGTTGAAATTTCTTGATGACTAAAGATTTTTGTTTTTCTTCTAAAAGGCATAATATTCTCAGGTTCTTAGCTTTTGACAGATAACATTAAACCTAAGGAAACTTATGTATTTGGAATCAGTATACAAAGTCAATCATTTTTATGTATCTATTATTACTAAAATTCCTTTTTCAGAGTTATGGTTACTTTCGGGCCAAGTTGCACTTTACTTTCACTTTGTTTCCCAAAAACTGTTTAAAATTAGGTTTTTTTTGTTGTAGTTTTTTTTTTTTTGTTCGACTTGATAGGAATTCTGAAATCAGTTGGTATTTGGAATTTCTTGATGACTAAAGATTTTTGTTTTTCTTCTAAAAGGCTTAATATTCTCAGGGTCTAAGCTTTTGACGGATAACATTAAACCTAAGGAAATTTATGTATTTGGAATCAGTTTACAAAGCCAATCATTTTTATGTATCTATTATAATTAAAATTCAGTTTTTAGAGTTATGGCTACTTTCGGGCCGAGTTGCGCTTTGCTTTCACTTTGTATCCCAAAAACTATTTAAAATTGTTTTTTTTTGTTGTTGTAGTTCTTTTCGTTTTTTGTTTGTTCCACTAGATAGGAAAGTATTGACCTATCATGAGTTCCGAGAGGGACTCCATATATGGACATAGAATACTGACAGAAGCTTACAACATTGCCGGATAAGAAAGGTACTATTTGGTACTTTAAAGCACCTTTTTCAAGGTCGATTTATTTGGTGTTTCTAAGTGTAATGACTCTGGGACGAAGTTTGCACATGCGCATTAAATTCTAACGGGAACAATGTATTAATCCACTAGAGGGGAACTGGATTTATGAGAAATCGATTACATAATCGGCCGGGAATTATTGATCGAGTCAAACGGGAACAGGATCACGTGTCTCCTTCTAAGCCAATCAGGGAGTCGGAAATATTAGTGGGAGAGGATTGCAGAGAATATAAGGAAAGGATTTTTGCTATAGTTTTTATTAGTGTCTGAAGAGAATTCATGCAAGTGAGAACAGTTTGACTTTACTCATTAGGATATTTTTGTAATAATGATGATTGGAATGTTTACACTATTAGAAGTTCATAGTGGAGTTGGTAGCAATAATACAGAAGCACCAAACATTGCGGTGGAAATCACAGGAGGATCACGGCTTTGTCTGGAATGGGATTAAGTATATGCAAGATATATAATATCCTTGAGCAAATTTAAAATGGAGGATCAATTATGCTTTGCTGCAAAAGTTGATATAGCACATGTGAATAGACTTCAAAGTGCTTAAAGTGCATTAGTGGAGCATATCGAAGATAAAATGCTATATCGCTAATTGTACATGTGTAGTATTATTGTTGTAATTATCCAATAAAATTGTTTCGAAATCGAAAATGTTCCCTTTCTTTTTGTTAGAATGTTAGGCTAACGAATCATGGTCAGTCTAGACTCAGCAGTGAGAGTAATAGGATTGGAAAATGAATAAATTTGAGAAAGAGAGAATTAGATCGAATTTTGTGATCATGAAAAAACATTTGATTTTGGATGATGATTTTTTCAAGTTATCCCTTCAACGAAAGATATTCTCTCAGGAAAAACTTGACAATATAATGAAAACTAATTCTCCCCCATTGGACAATTGTATGAAGCTTTGTCAATGTGACTCAAATGCTTATACTAAATTTATTGATATATTAATCGGAACAAAGCAGAATAATATCGTGGATATACTTTTGAAAACATTACCATAGATTCAATGTAGATGGCTCCCCAATTCGAAAGAGGTAACGTCACAGAGTTACTCCTCTCACCATTCCTCCTTATGAATTTATCGACCGAGGATCAGTTTTGTTTTAATTGTGAGAGAATTGACATCGGAAACCAAAAATGTTCTTTACATGTCCACTATGCATGTACAGTCTTGGCAGTTGGATATCCTGTGAGAATTGTACAATTATTGATGACTATAATGAAAAGTGCAAATTATGTCATCCTTGTAAATTACATAGAGACTATGCAGTACAAATTAAAGGGTGTAATTCATGTCTTGAAGAGATTTGTGACTCTCACCCTAGAGGCCATCTGTGCTCCAATTGTCACTATGACAAATGTGATCAGTGGGAGAATACATACCCCGGTATGATTGGAAAGAATCCCAAACGTGATTTTAGTTTATTTCTACGAGATTGGTATCGTCGTGGATTTAAATTATTCTGGGAGGAAGAATCTGGTCTATGATTCAACTGTTGGGGTAACAAGACAATTTGGTTTCTACGTCATCGTTGTGACGACATTGCCTATTATGACTATAAACCAAGTGATTTTTATTTGGCAGTTACTGAATGTGATTCACCATTTGAAAAGACTGTATGTGATATTGCTTCGAATAGACAGATTGAAACTCGTGAACATCATAATATGAATGCAAATAGTATCATTGACTATACAAAGAGATATGACAAGAGTGAAGTTTCATTATACTGTAGAAAATGTGATCCTGACTTTGCAGCCAATCAAGATCAATATACAGTGAATCCAAATGATTTACAAGCATTAGTGGTTCACGACAGTTGCCTATACACCGAAGAAGAAATATAAAGTGAAGAATAAAGACATTGTTACATATACATTTTTCATTTATTAATAAACAAATTCACATACATTTTTTAAGCACTTTACCCTTAGGGCACTAAAATCAATATAATACATGTCTGAGAGGATATTTTCCACCATAAAGTCGTTCAGACGTGGATTGTCTACATAAATGCTGAAAAACTGCTTGTAAGTATAGCCACGACATCGGAACACAAAATATAGTAGTGCATGGAAGCCACAGTTTCTAGTCGTCAGATCCTGCACTCTCTTCCGATTTTGAATAATAGTTTTCCCACTGTTCTCAATATAGTTGCTGATGTGTGGTGTGTAGAATGTATAGGGTAGGCCAAGAGGATCAAAAAATTAAATCATCTTCATTGTTTAAAAGATGCACAACCAGTGAACTGTCTGCACAGTCGATGGACTGCTATTAACAATAATTAGGGTATTTTTGGCACTTTTAATTTTTCCAAAAAAGTCTGAGGGCAGACAATTGGATTTGTATTTGGACATGCAGGGATCCATGTTAAATACATTGATTATTTGACTGGTGTTCATGGTGCCAAGTCTAGTAGAAAACTGCCTTCGGGAGTGATTTCCCAATAGGTTTCATATTGATTTAGCAAGATTAGTGCGATACTCTCAGCTAATGGGTCAGCAAATGTAAACTCTAAACGCACACTCCCCGTGCGTACTATACCCATGGGTTAAGTTAATTCATGAAAGGTTGGGCTAGGTCAATTTATCCAGACCAAGTTGATTGCGATAGTTTACACATTCAACCCGGTCTGAAATTCTATATTGGCCATGGGGTAGTACATTTACACCATTCTCGAGCACAAAGACTTTGTCGGATATACATGACATTGCATTCTTTTCCACTCTAACAGTGTAGTTTTTATACTGTAGAGACCGAATTTCAAGCGCTTGTGCTCTCGGCACTAGGCTACTCTCTTCACAGTCTGTGTACACACTTATGTCGAAATTGTTCTTTACAAAATGTGTAGGCACCCCTTTACACGCCTACTTTACATCCCTGTTATGAGTTTCAACGCCTTAAACTTTAGGACCTGGGAACACCCCATTGGATATCAAATCACTCCCCGTCTCTGATTTTAACATGAGTAGTTGATTAGGGGCCTGACGTTTCACCAACTCGGGGTAGAGGGACGGATTCCAGTTAGTGAAATCCATTCGCGAGCTGATGTGTTCCTCCTTTTCTAAATCCCCCAATAAATCCCCGGTTTTTACTTTTAACAGCTAAGAATCTGTATCCCCTTAGTAAACTTGAACCTCCCCCTCCCTTTGCCATTGTACATTGCACACATTGTAAAAAAATTAAAACATGAGCTTTTTGGAAATTTCAAGTACTGAACTACCTCCTGCTATATTCTTGTTCAGTACCACATTTCTCTTTTTCCTGTGTAGAAGCACCATGCTTGTCTCTATGCTCGTGAACGATGTAAAATTGGGGTCTGCAATAAATCGTGCACACTCTTGAGGGTCAGTTACAACGACACAACGAGATCTGTTCCGTACGCTTTCACACATTTTTCCAAAGGCTGAATTTAGAATGAGCTAGTACATTTCCTTATATACTTTAATGTTTGCCAGAGAGCGTTTATCAACAAAGGTGTCGATAAACGTCTTTAAATAAGGTTTTTGATTGAATTGCAGGACCCTATGTATTTTGGTGATCTTGAAACCTTTTTTCACCATCCAGGGCAAAAGTACATGATGAACAACGATATTCTCTTTAGGGTCCAGATATGCAATCAGTTTCTGCTTTGAGGGGTCCAATGCATCCCCATATCCTCAACCAATGATCAATTGTATGGACTCAGTCAGTCCTTGGTCACTGGTTGATTGATACAGGGGAAAACAAAATCTCTGACTGAATCATGAAGCGTCAATGGAATGTGACCATCAACTTCAAAGAACGATCCTAGTGGCCCATTGTCCTCAACAGTATTAATGTCGGGGAACTCACAAGGATTCTCAAGCCATTTATAGTTCCCACACGGCAAAGAGTAATGAGACATTGCCGAGGGATATAACGAGTTCATGTCCAAGAAAACTGCATTTGCTGTTTAAGCAAAGGAAAACTATCAAAATTGTCACTTTTCTGCACTTGGATCAATTGACTCAATTCCTTGGGGAAAAAACTAAAAGAATCTAAAAACCTGATTTTATTCAGACACGAATGCCCGTTATTCACTACCTGCCATTTCATCTCGAGAAGCACTAGCTTCTCTGCTGATTTTGGTATGATGTTATAGGTAAATGAATTATTTACCCATGGACTATCTACTCCCCCTCCCTCTCGGTGCAAATGTGCAAATGCTGGTAAAATAAACTTTTAATCATAATATGCATTATTAATAAAAACTGGTATAAAAACTGTTAGCTAACATATACGTTGCATGATTGATGCGCTACCCTTCTAAAATGCCTATCCCCTGATGATAGTTCCCGCCACAAGTGATATTGGTCTCAGAGTTTCCCCTTCCCCCCTCTTTTCCCCCTCGTCCCTTTCCTCTTATCCCCCTCTTCAAACTCACCCTTACAAACCCAGCATATTTTTCGATTTTTAATTGCGAGACGATCCTCTGCAGACAATAACATTGGGTAATGTGTATTTTTCAAACGAGAAATAGCGTCTTTTGCAGTGAGAATTAATTTGGTCAGTGCCTTGACCATGCACTCACCTTCATCCAACATTTCGACTATTTCTAACAACTGCATAGTGTTAGAACTGTCTCTTTGCGCTTGGGTGTAGGAGACTGCAATGGCTCGATGTTCTTTGATTCGTTTCGGAAATCGAGGATCGTTCACTTCCACTAACTTCGCCTCACAATCCAAAGAGATTTTACTGATTTGGAGGAGGGTATTTTGAGAATTATTAAAGCGTAAAATGGCCCTATCACCTGAAACCGTTTCCACTGACTGGTCGCCATGCCATATACAATGCTTCATATGATTTTGTAACTTTTATTCAGTCCAAAATCGAGACAGGCATTTTGGATAGTAGAAACGTACCCCCCTAATCTTACCCTTCCCCAGAACTCTACTGATGTCTGTAATTGGGTTGAAATGGCCAATTGCATTGGGTTCACTAGGTGGTGTGTACAACAACCAAACCCAGTGCTTCACCAATTCAATCGACGGGCCCCTTACTGGGAACAAAACCCCCTTCGTATTAGGAGGAACCCCATTCTCAAATTCTGTTTCATATTGAACCACAGTAACGCCAATATTTAAATGGGCATTGGCCCTTTCAAAAATATCAATAGACATGAGCGTTACTGGGTATTTTCCCTCTTAACAAGAAAAATCTACAGGGGGTAAATCGGACCCTAACTTCCCATGTACAGCGCAATATTCTAAATTTTTCTTTGTAGTGTCATTTTGAATTGGCTCGAAAGCTGAAATGAGGAAAGCGTACATTAAACATTTTTGACCTGTTTCGAAACAGATTCGCTGAACGCCTTGACAACCCTCTAAATCTGGATTATATTTTAAAACTGTACCCTTATCCCTATACCCCCCTCTTAAAATAAAATCTTTTTTAAATTTACAAATATTTACGCTTAAATTTTCAACAAAAAGAGCCACAGACCCACTCCCATTTTCGCTATAATTTTCGAGATACTAGTGGTCTATCCGCATTTAGAAGTTTTGAGGGTGTTTTTATGGATTGGATAGACCACATTATTACGCATCTCGAAAATTATAGTGAAAATGGGAGTGGGTCTGTAGTTCTTTTTGTTGAGAATTTAAGCGTTAATATTTGTAAATTTAAAGAATATTTTATTTTAAGAGGGGGGCATAGGGATAAGGGTACAGTTTTAAAATATAATTCAGATTTAGAGGGTTGTCAAGGTGTTCAGCGAATCTGTTTCGAAACATATCAAAAATGTTACCCTTATCCCTATGCCCCCCTCTTAAAATAAAATCTTTTTTAATTTGACAAATGTTAACGCTTAAATTTTCAATAAAAAAAACCACAGACCCAATCCCAATTTCGCTATAATTTTTTGATATGCGTAATAATGTGGTCTCTCCAATCCATAAAAACACCCTCAAAATTTTTTAAATGCGGATAGACCACTAGCATCTCGAAAATTATAGCGAAAATGGGAGTGGGTCTGTGGTTCTTTTTGTTGAAAATTTAAGCGTTAATATTTGAAAATTTAAAAAAGATTTTATTTTAAGAGGGGGCATAGGGATAAGGGTACAGTTTTAAAATATAATCCAGATTTAGAGGGTTGTCAAGGTGTTCAGTGAATCACAAAATCATATGAAGCATTGTAGACGGCATGGCTACCAGTCAGTGGCAACGGTTTCAGGTGATAGGTCGATTTTACGCTTTAAAATTTTTCAAAATACCCTCCTCCAAAGCAATAAAATCTTTTTGGATTGTGAGGCGAAGCTAGTGGAAGTAACTGATCCTCGATTTCCGAATCGAATCAAAGAACATCGAGCCATTGCAGTCTCCTATGCCATCGTGCAAAGAGACAGTTCTAACACTATGCAGTTGTTAGAAATAGTCGAGACGTTTGATGAGGGTGAGTTCATCGTCAAGGCACTGACCAAATTAATTGGCACTGCAAATGACGCTATTTCTTGTTTGAGAAATACGCATTACCCAATGTTATTGTCTGCAGAGGATCTTCTCGCAATTAAAAATCAAAGAATATGCTTGGTTTGTAAGGGGGAGTTTGAAGAGGGGGATAAGGGGAAAGGGACTAGGGGGAAAAGAGGGGGGAAGGGGAAAGTCCAAGACCACAATCACTTTTGGCAGAAAATATCATCAGGGGGTGGTAATTTTAGAAAGGGTAGCACATCAATAATGCAATGTGAATGTAAGCCAGCAGTTTTTTATTCCAGTTTTTATTCATAATTCAAATTATGATTTAAAATTTATTTTACCAGCTTTGTCACGTATGCACAGGGAGGGAGGGGGAGTAGATAGTCCATGAGTAAACCATTCATTTACCTATAACATCATCCCCAAATCAGCCGAGAAGCTAGTGCTTTTCGATTTGGAATGACAGGTAGTAAATAACGGGCATACGTGTCTGAATAAAATTAGGTTTTTAGATTCTTTTAGTTTTTCCCCAAGGCATTGAGTCAATTGATTCAAGTGCAGAAAAATGACAATTTTTGATACTTTTTCTTTGCTTAAACAGCACTTTCCAGGAAGTGAAATGTATGATCTATTGACCTGTAAAGGTGTATATGCATACGAATCTTACTGTTCTGGCGCTCGCTTAAGCGAGGAGACACTACCTCCAATTGAAGATTTCTTTAATTCACTCACCAACAGTGAATCCACTGCCAAGGAATATGAATTTGCCAAGAAGGTTTGGGCTAAGGGTAATTGTAAAAATGGGTGGGATTATTGTAGACTGTACTTGGCCAGTGACGTTTTAACTCTGTTAGATATTGTCTGTAAAAACAAAGATCCAATCTATTCAGAGTTTGGACTAGATATAGGATATTATTTTTCCCTACCACATTTGGTGATGGACTTGATTTTAAAAATTATTAGGGAAGAAATAGGCTTGATAACTGATGTAGATCAACACCTTTTTGTAGAAAGGTCAATGAGGGGTGGGTATGTTTTTCATGGGGATCGCGTTTTGACAACAGATCCAAGCGGACAAGACACTGGTGTAAAATTTTAGCTTTTGACATATAACATTAAACCTAAGGAAATTTATGTATTTGGAATCAGTATACAAAGCCAATCATTTTTATGTATCTATTATTATTAAAATTCCGTTTTTAGAGTTATGGTTACTTTCAGGCAGAAGTTGCACTTTGCTTTCACTTTGTTTCCCAAAAACTGCTTAAAATTGTTTTTTTTTGTTGTAGTTGTTTTTGTTTTTAGTTTGTTCGACTTGATAGGAATTCTGAAACCAGTTGGTAGTTGAAATTTCTTGATGACTAAAGATTTTTGTTTCTCTTCTAAAAGGCATAATATTCTCAGGGTCTTAGCTTTTGACAGATAACATTAAACTTAAGGAAATTTATGTATTTGGAATCAGTATACAAAGCCAATGATTTTTATGTATCTATTATTATTAAAATTCTGTTTTCAGAGTTATGGTTACTTTTGGGCTGAGTCGCAATTTACTTTCACTTTGTTTCCCCAAAAAAGTTTAAAATTGTTTTTTTTGTTGTACTTGTTTTCGTTTTTTGTTTGTTCAACTTGATAGGAATTCTGAAACCAGTTGGTACTTGAAATTTCTTGATGACTAAAGTTTTTTGTTTTTCTTCTAAAAGGCATAATATTCTCAGGGTTTTAGCTTATGACAGATAACATTAAACCTAAGGAAATTTATTTATTTTGAATCAGTATACAAAGCCAATCTTTTTTATATATCTATTATTATTAATATTCCGTTTTTAGAGTTATGGTTACTTTCGGGCCGAGTTGCTCTTTACTTTCACTTTGTTTCCCAAAAACTGTTTAAAATTAGGGTTTTTTTGTTGTAGTTGTTTTTGTTTTTGTTTTTTTGTTTGACTTGATAGGAATTCTGAAACCAGTTGGTAGTTGAAATTTCTTGATGACTAAAGATTTTTGTTTTTCTTCTAAAAGGCATAATATTCTCAGGGTCTTAGCTTTTGACGGATAACATTAAACCGAAGGAAATTAATGTATTTGGAATCAGCGTACAAAGCCAATCCTTTTTATGACTTACTTACTTACTTGACTTAATGCTCCTGCTGGTTGTCCAGCGTAGAGAGACACGTGACTCTTCGCCTCCATTCGGAACGGTCAAGTGCAAGTGTGACTGCTTCTTGTATATCAGTGCCGATCATTGAGAGGTACTGGGTGAGGCTGTCCCTCCATCTGAACAGGGGCCTTCCGCGGGGGTGCTTCCAGCCATGTGCAGGGGGATCAAAATTGAAGAGAGTACTGGCGGGTGTTTCTGCTGGCATGCGGACCAAATGGCCAAACCACCGTAGGGTTCGTACAGCGACCTGCCGAGAGTTGGGGGTCTTATCTGTTAGTGCCAGCAATCGGGTGTTCGAGACGAAGTCGTCCCATCTGATCCCTTCAATACGTCTCAAGAACTTTGTTTGGGCCACGTCTATGGCATCACGAGCAGAAGCAGCAGCCGGCCAGGTCTCAGCACTGTTGAGAAGGACTTAGGTCACGGTGATGTTGTAGATCCGCATTTTTTTTTTCGGCTGACATTGGTCTTTGACCACACTGAACGGCATAGTCGTGCCATAATTGATGTGGCTTTTCCGCGACTGAACTTCAGTTTCGACTGAGCCGTTTTCCGTGATGACAGATCCAAGGTAGGTGAAAGACTTGACAACCTCGACGGTGTGCTCTGATACGTTGAATTCTGGTGAGTTGGCGGTGTTACCTGTGGAGTCAACGATCATTATTTTTGTTTTCTGCCAGCTAATATATAGTCCCACTTTCAGGGCTTCCTCCGACAGTGTGTTGAGGGCTTCTTCGAGTTCAGCTGCAGAAGTGCATATCAGAGCAATATCATCAGCGAAGTTGCAATCGGCTAAAACTCTGTCACCATACCTTAGTCCGAAGGGGAGCCAGTTCTTGGTTCGATCCATGACATAATCAATCACCGCGTTGAACAGTTCAGGAGCAGCAGCACAACCTTGCCGTACACAGGTATATATTTCAAACAGTGAGCTTCGACTACCATTAACCTGGATCGAGCTTTTTGTACCACTGTAGAGCGCCTTGAACAGGCGACAGTATTTTTCCAGGAGACCTGTTCGTTCTAGTATCTTCCAGATAGACTCACGGTCGACCGAGTCGAAGGCTGCTTTAAAGTCAACAAAGGCGAGGTATGCTGTACGCTGGAACTCACGAGCTTTCTCGATGACCTGGCGTACGGTGAAGATCTGCTCGGTCGTGGATCTGTTCGGCATGAAACCTGCTTGCTGAATCAGGCGGCACTTACGGATGAACTGGGTACTTCTATCTATCAAAGTCATGGCAAATAGTTTGCCGGGAACCGACAGGAGGGTGATTCCTCTGTTGTTGGAGCAATTACTTCGACTACCTTTATGCTTCCATAGAGGGAGGATTATCCCTTCCTTCCATTCTTGTGGAATCAGTTCTGTTGTCCAAACGAGGGAAAACAGCATGTGCAGCCATAGTAGCATCGTCGGTCCTGCGAATTTTGGCAGCTCTACGGTGATATCACAGGTTCCTGGTGCTTTGTTGTTTTTCATCCTCCTCAGAGCATTCTGTAGCGTTCAGCAGCTTTGTGAAATCCTCTTTCCATCGATCAATCTGCGTGGTTTCATCTTCGAGCATTACGCCGGAGGTGGATTTAACTGCTCCTCTCTTTGGAGGTTTCTCCTCGCTGAGGTCTCTGACATGCTTGAAAAGCGACCTGGTGTCACCTTTTTGTACTGCATCTTCTAGCCCATCAGTTTTTTTGTCAACAAATTGTTGCTTGTCTCGGTGGATAAGTTTGTTCCTGACCCCGTTTAACCGTCTGTAGGAGGGCATATCTCCGGCCAGCCGCGCTTTTCTGCGTTGCTCAAGGATTCGCAAAGCTTCTCGCGACAGCCAGGGCTTTTTTGAGTACATCTTTCGACCGATGGTCTCAGTGGCGAACTCTAAGATATTGTTTCTTTACGTCTGCCAAAACGTGTCCGGGTCAACAAGGGTATTCAGGCATTCAAATCTGTTCTCGACTTCAACTAAAGACTTTTGGCGGAATTCCTTGGTTTTTTGTTTCTGAGTGTCCATTTTTGGTTGGCGTCGTTCTGTAGGCTGGGCTTTGAGTCGTAGACAGAAGTTCGCAGCAACTAATCTATGGTCAGTATTCCCGATCTCGGCGCAGGGATAGGATCTGCAGTTTGTGACTGATGACCGCCATCTTTGGTTGACTATAATATAGTCGATCATCTTTCGCATGCGCCCGTCATTGCTATACCATGTTGACTTATGAATGTCTTTCCTGTGAAACAGGGTGTTTGTAATGACCAGTTCGTGCATGGTGCACAGCTGGAGGAGTCGGGTCCCATTTTTGTTCAAAGAATCAGGTGTAAGTAGACCAATTACAGATTTAATAGCTCCGCTGGGGTCAGATACAGTTGCAGTGAAGTCGCCTACCACGACCAAAACATCATGAGGGGAAATCTGAGAGAGAGCAGCTGTGAGAGCCAAGTAGAATTTGTCTTTCTCATCCGTTGGAGAGATATTCGTTGGTGCGTAGCACACAACAATCGTCATCTTCCCATGTTTGTGGTTGAAGCGGGCAGTGAGAAGTCTATCTGATATTGGGTTGTGGGATATGAGGCATTTCTTTGCCTTCTTGTTTAGAAGCAGGCCTACGCCACTATTTCTACTAGAAGTTTGGCCTGACCAAATCATCCAGTAATCAGAACTTGTAATTTCTTGTTCGCCTGATCCTATCAAGTGGGTTTCTGTCATTCCAGGTATATCAATCCCACATCGCAACATCTCAAGCCCTAGAAGGTCTTTGGATCCCGGGTTATTCATTGTTAAAACATTCCAGGTGGCTTATCTAAGCCCACCTTGGTCAGAAAGGATCAAAAGATGTCCGGGGACGTGCCGAGGTCGTAAGGATTTAAAATGAATAGGATCTGAGGCTTGAGTAACATTTCTTTTCATTGCAATTGTTTTCAGAAGGAGGGTCGCAAGCCCAACCGTCCCTAGGCCTGTGTTCTGATTGACACCAGGGAAATCCTGGGCACAGAGAGACCCTGAGGTGGGCCCCACCAGCGCCCATGAGGTTGGGGCAGCCCTGCTCGGAGTGATTAGTTAGGGGGTTAAGCCCCATATCCAGTGGCACGTGGTCAGCAACCAAAGTTCACATCCTTCCGGACGAGCTCCTCTTTTAAACGTCCTCCAAAGTTTACATTTTTCCGGACGAACTTTTTATGTATCTATTATTATTAAAATTCCGTTATTAAAGTTATCGTTACTTTCGGGCCGAGTTGCTCTTTACTTTCACTTTGTTTCCCAAAAACTGTTTAAAATTAGGTTTTTTTTGTTGTAGTTGTTTTTGTTTTTGTTTTTTTGTTCGACTTGATAGGAATTCTGAAACCAGTTGGTAGTTGAAATTTCTTGATGACTAAAGATTTTTGTTTTTCTTCTAAAAGGCTTAATATTCTCAGGGTCTTAGGTTTTGACGGATAACATTAAACCTAAGGAAATTTATGTATTTGGAATCAGTGTACAAAGCCAATCATTTTTAAGTATCTATTATTATTAAAATTCCGTTTTTAGAGTTATGGTTACTTTCGGGCCGAGTTGTAACTACTCTTTGTGTAACTAAAGCCTGGTAAAATGTGAATTGTTTCGCTCCAAATTAGAACTGAAAGGGGGGCTTTAAGTTACATATAAAAAAAAATGATAAAGGTTTTTTCATCTTCTAAAGGTGTAATATTCTCAGACGGATGTGACCTCACTCAGTATCCTAAAGGATCCTCTTGCTATTCTGACAGATGTGCTGATGGAGCTTTTTCCCTGACTCTCTTTGTTCTGATTGTCAACCAATGTCAAATGGAGTTTATTCTCCAATTCTATGCTTAGAATAGAGTCACATTATTATAAAATAATTCATTTCATCATGTACAGTGTGATCGATTCAGAATATATTCGCATAAAAAACTCATCTTGTGGAGTAATTTTCGAGTGTTTGTTTTTATTACTGGGTGAAGATCATAGAGAAATGTACAATAACCATTGGGATGTTAACTATAATTTGTTTGATTATGATAAACGCTTATGGAGTACTGCGTTACGCCGTATAAACGGGCTAGGATTCTAAGATAGAAAAATAAAACCTTTTAATAAAAATGCTATAGAATTAAAGCATGTACAAGAGGAAGTCCGTGAAATTTGCAACTTTTTTGGAGTAAAAGCGTTATACATTAAAGAGAACATCCCTACCGATAAGCTCATGATCCTAAAATGTGACATTAATATCCCCCTTTTTAACTTAGAGGACTTTGGATGTGAAAAATATCCCAATGCGATTCATCATCCCATTAATGAGGTGAGGTTTTTTATGCAATGGGTACCTGAAATGATACCACACGTGGACAAGTGTATTAGATATCCCCTAATGCAAAATAAAGCACATCCCATTTCAAAGGATTATCGAAAGTAGATGAGAAACGATGAGCCTGATAATGATGAATGGTGATAACACTCCCTATGATATCCACTCTCTAAAGGTGTAGTTATAGTTTTATAGGCCATTATGCGAAAATAATGAAAAAATGTTATTAATATTATTATAAAAGAAAACAAAAAAGTGTTTTGAAATAATTTTTAAAAATTATATTAGAAGATGTAAAAACCCCTATCGTAGTTGACATGAGTAATGAACCATTGTGGTAAGTGCTGTCTTTGAAAATAAACTAAAATGATTTTAGTTTCCTATGAGTAAAGTGCTTTAAGAAACGTATGTGAATTTGTCTATTAATAAAAAAATGTATACAATAATGTCTTTATTCTACGCTTTAGGTTTCTTCTTCTTTGGTGTTTAGTCAACTGTCGTGAACCACTAATGTTGGTAGATCATTTGAATTCACTGTAATTGATTGACTGCAAAGTTAGGGTCACATTTTCTAGAGTACAATGTAACTTCACTCTTGTCGTATCTCTTTGTATAGTCATTGATACTATATGCATTCATATTGTGAAATTCATATGTTTCAATCTGTCTATTTGAAGCTTTTATATACAGTGTTTTCAGATCTTTCAAACCTATATTACACCTAAGATTTTTGCTCTAAAAGCTCTTTAAGTATATTGATCTTTTTAATGAATTAACCCTTTACTAGCATTTTATTCCATTAACTTTAAGTACATTAAACAAAAAAATGGCTAAGTTTGTTAAAGATGAGCTACTTTCTTGTGAAAATACACAAAGTCAGAAAAAAAAATCAGAAAGTTAAATGTTCCTTTATTGTACGCATGTCCATTATAAGCAAAATCTCAAGGCTGAATTGTGATGTAAAAGAAACTTACGTAAGTCCCTGATTGACCTAGAAAGAGAGATGTGATTCTGTCCCGTTAGTGGATCAGTAAACATAGAATTATGTAATCAATTACCCAGAAATCTAGTTCCCCTTCATTTATGTAAATCAATTTCCCTGAAATCCTCTCCCCATTGATTATGTAAATCAATATTGGGTCACTCCCGTCTGTCTTCATTAGGCTTAGAAACACCCCCTATTGACCTAGAAAGTAGTATTTCCTAGTTCCCTGACTGGTCTAGAAAGAACACTTTCACCAAAGACATTAAATCTAGTTCAGACTTTTACGAAGGACACTAAATCTCTTCCTAACTTCTTTTTTACCATGGACATTAAATCTCGTTCAGAGTTTTTACCAAGGACATTAAATCTCGTCTCGGAGTCATTACACTTAGAAACATGCCCTGATTGACCTTGAAAAAGGCGGTCATTGACTCGTTAGTGGATCAATAACATTGTCTATGTGGTTAGGTACCGTTAGACTCGATTATAGATGGCAGCAGTTGTGTTCGTTCTGTGCCTTCTTACCCATCCCTACTGGCAACGTTCTTCTGTTCCTAAGACATAGTTGCGATGAAATTTCGTACGTCACCGCACTTGCCAGCAAGTTATTGTCTATTCCTGCGACTACTGCGACCGCAGAAAGACTTTTGTTGTTGGTAGGCCTGATAGTGACTATGATAGTGACTTAGAAAGGAAATGACCTTATTCCACACAGATTGGATAAGTTGATTTTCATTCAAAATAACTATAGCCACATCCCGCAGTTCTAATATACTTCTGAAATTTGCCTGAAAGAGTTTTTTTCGACGCACTAATATTCAAAGATAAATAATCAATTTTTTGATACGGTATACGAAGTTTTGTATACAGTAATTTTTAAGGAATAAAAATAATACTAATTTTGATTATTAATTCTGTTGGAAATACATAGCTCTTAAATATTTCAACCATTCTGCAAGGATTCTGAAATACCAGAGCCATTTCGTTTTTACCAGATTTCTACTTCTCTTGATGAATAAAGAATAAGACCAGCGTCCAGACAGTGACTTGCAAAGTTTCTACCTCATGTATCGGTAGAATATCTTGTAAATAAAAATTGGATTTGATGAATTCTCAAATCTATCCTCTTATAGCTTCGACGCTGGGGACTAGTGGTAATTGTAAAAGCAATTCTAGCATAGAGATATTAAACCTTATAATAAAAACCTTAAATGCCCCAAGGGCATAACTTACAACCCTTGCCATGATGTTTTTTTTTGTGGGGGGAGGGGGAGGGGGAGGGGGTAGTCATCCTCAAAGATCTAATTTGCAGAACTTGAAACTAAGTTAAATAAAATGGTCATTTCAAAAATTTTTATTCAATTTATTTGGGGAAATGGTGGGTGTGAGAGGGGGGTTAGCCGCCCTTCAATCTCTTTTGTTTTTTAAAAAGGGTACTAGCCCTTTCAATTTCCAATCAAATGAGCCGTTTTGAAGTTTCTACGACAAAAGTTTCTATAAAAGCCTTATATGCCCCCCAGGGCATAACTTACACAATTTGCCTTGAGGGTTGTGGGGAGGCAGGGTTGTCATCCTCAAAGACCTAATTTACAGAATTCTCAACTACATTAAACAAAATGGCTATCTCAAAATCTTGATTGGATGTGTTTGGGGAAATGGTGGGTGTGAGAGGGGCGTTAGTTGCTCTCCAATCACTTTCAACTATTATAAAAATCACTAGCCCTTTCAATTACCAATCGAATGAGAGTAGGAAAAGGGGTACCAGCACTGAATACACATAATTTATGCATGTTTTTATGGTTTTTGTCACTGAGAATGAAAAGACAGGATTTTTCTCACTTTGATGTATTTTCATTGTTTATTGATTCCAAAGGGTCAATGACCCCATTTTCAAAGTCGATTTTGTTGTTGTTTGTCCAGGTGTGATGACACTGGGGTGAAGTTTCCACATGCGCATTAACGGGGGAGATGTGTATTGATCTAGATCAAGAGGGGGAAGTGAATTTCCGAGAACTTGATTTACATAAATGAAGGGGAGAGGATTTCCGAGAAATTGATTACATAAAAGAAGGGGACCTACGAAAGGGGATCTACGAAGGGGATCTACGAAAGGGGAATTAGAAATGACATCACTTGTTTCCTAGGAATTATTCGGGATTCTAAAGAGATAGAAATTTTATTTTAAATATGGCTTCTCTGATCTTACATGACAGAGATAAATTAATATTCTATTTTTAAATATGGCTTCTCCGATCTTTAGGCCAGAGTGATAAATTGATATTCTATTTAAACCATAATAGTGTAGCTAGGTACATCTTAGAGATTAAGAGATTAACGGGGGAAAGGGTTTCCTAGGAATTTCAAATGTGACAGCGCAGGGATGCCAAAACAAAAGGAACACGCAGAAATTACTTTTAGGGGATTATTTGGGCAAAACCGTTTGAGACATTTTAGAAGATGATTTTAGAAGATGAATTAGAAGATGATTTAGGGTGAAACTCTGTGGTCGTTATAATACACAAGTTCCATTTGAACAGTGTTGTGAGGTCCCCTACCCCAACCCCAAAGGCCCCCCAGGCTTCCTCCAAACGGCCCACCGGCACCCCCAAAGGGCCCCCGACGCCCCCAAAGGGCCCCCGGCACCCCCATTTCTTAATACTTTTTTTTGTGTACTTGAGACACAGAAGGGCCCCCACATTTCCAAAGGTTTTATTATATCTTTTCAGAACAAGTTCTTTTCTTAATATCCGTCCTAAACCTATTTTACAAGTTGAAGTACTCATCCTTTTCGCCACAACTTTACCTTACGACTTTTTGAATACCCCAACGCCAAGCAATACTTTTCAAAAGACTTTTTTATATTATTTCAGAACAAGTTCTTTACGTAATGTCCCTCCTAAACCAATTTACAACTTGAAGTGCTCATCCTTTTCACCCACAACTCTACTTTATGGCTTTTGGAATATCCCATCACCAAGCAATACTTTCAAAAGGCTTTTTTATATCTTTTCAGAACAAAAATCAAATATTATTAATAAAATCACATGCATTTTAAATGTGTGCATCAAAGTAACAACAATCTTCTTTAATATTACATAATGTTTACTGAACCGTCACAAGTTTCTCTTAAAAATAATAATTTCCATTACTGATAACACTTTCTGTTTGAACTAGCAAGTTTTCTATCAAATATATAAAATATTTTCTTAGAATTAAATATTTGTCTAATGTGAAAACAACTATTCTATCAGATGTAGCAAGTTCTGCTTAATACTAACAAACCTTCTCATCAAAGTAATGACATTTTACCTTAATACTAATATACTTTTACTGAACACACGCAAATTTCTCTTAGAAATATTTTTTTTCATCAGTGATAACACTTTTTCTGTTCGAAGTAGCAAGTCTTCTACCAAAGATACCAAATTTTTTCTTAGAAGTAACATTTTTTTGATTGTGATAACATTTTTTCTGTCAGAAGTAGCAAGTTCTGATAACACTAACTAACCTTCCCATCAAAGTAACGACATTTTGCCTTAAAAGTAACATACTTTTAATGAACACATACAAATTTCTCTTAGAAATAATATTTTTCATTAGTGATAACACTTTTTCTGTTCGATCTAGCAAGTTTTCTGTCAAAGATACCAAATTTTTTCTTAGAAGTAAAAATTTTTTGATTATGATAACAAGTTTTCTGTCAGAAGTAGCAAGTTTTGCTTAACACTAACAAACCTTTTCATCAAAGTAAGGACATTTTACCTTTAAAACTAACTTACTTTTACTGAACACACACAAATTTCTCTTAGAAATAATATTTTTCGTCAGTGATAACACTTTTTCTGTTGAACTAGCAAGTTTTCTACCAATTTTTTCTTAGAAGTAAAATTTTTTTGACTGTGATAACAACTTTTCTGTCAAAAGTAGCAAGTTTTGCTTAACACTAACAAACCTTCTCATCAAAGTAATGACATTTTACCTTAAAACTAACACAATTTTACTGAACACACAAAAATTTCTCTTAGAAATAATATTTTTCATCATGATAACACTTTTTCTGTTTGAACTAGCAAGTTTTCTGTCAAAGATACCAAATTTTTTCTTAGAAGTAACATTTTTTTTATTGTGCTTTTCTGCCAGAAGTAGCAAAATCTGCTTAACAATAACAAACCGTTTCATCAAAGTGACGACATTTTACCTTAAAACTAACATACTTTTACTGAACACACACAAATTTCGCATAGAAATTATATTTTTCATCAGTGATAACACTTTTTTTGTTCGAACTAGCAAGTTTTTTACCAAAGATACCAAATTTTCCACTTCAGTTCAGATTTTTCTCAAAGAGATGAAAAAATTTAAAATAATGTTCCAAATTTTTCATAGAAGATAGAAAAGTTCAAGTTCACTTCTGAATTTCACCAAAGAACACAATTCAATTCTAATTTCTCCAGAGAAAATGCATTTCTTCCACTCCAGTTTTAAGTTCACCAAGACATAAAGAAATTTAAAGTTCTGTTCTAAATTTTTCCGTAGTAGATAGAAAAAGCTATACTATAGTTGTGAATATTTGCTACGAAGATAAAAAGTTCTACTTTAATTTTAAATTTTCTCAACGAAGTGAAGAAAAGTTCAACTTCGATTCTGAATTTTCTCAATGAAAAGAAACAAGTTATTGATCAATTCTATTTTTCCAAAATAATATAAAAATTTTCCACTTCAATTCAAATCTTTCTCAAAGAGATGAAAAAATTTAAAATACTGTTCCAAATTTTTCATAGAAGATAGAAAAGTTCAAGTTCTCTTCTGAATTTTACCAAAGAACACACTTCAATTCTAATTTCACCAGAGAAAATAAAAAGCTTCCACTTCAGTTCTTATTTCCCCACAGACACAAAAATTAAAGTTCCATTCTAAATTTTACCGTAGAAGATAGAAAAAGTTTGTGTCTTTGGGGAAATAAGAACTGAAGTGGAAGCCTTTTATTTTCTCTGGTGAAATTAGAATTGAAGTGTGTTCTTTGGTACAATTCAGAAGAGAACTTGAACTTTTCTATCTTCTATGAAAACTTTGGAACATTATTTTAAATTGTTTCATTTGTTTGAGAAAAATTTGAATTGAAGTGGAAAAATTTTATATTATTTTGGAAAAATAGAATTGATCAATAACTTATTTTTTTTCATTGAGAAAATTCAGAATCGAAGTTGAACTTTTCTTCACTTCGTTAAGAAAATTTAAAATTTAATTAGAACTTTTTATCTTCATTGCAAATATTCACAACTATGGTATAGCTTTTTCTATCTATTACTGAAAAATTTAGAAGAGAACTTTAAATTTCTTATTTCTTGATGAACTTAAAACTGGAGTGGAAGATTTGCATTTTCTCTGGAGAAATTAGAATTGAATTGTGTTCTTTGGTGAAATTCAGAAGTGAGCTTGAACTTTTCTGTCTTCTATGAAAAATTTGGAACATTATTTTAAATTTTTTCATCTCTTTGAGAAAAATCTGAACTGAAGTGGAAAATTTGGTATCTTTGGTAGAAAACTTGCTAGTTCGAAAAGCAAAAGTGTTATTACTGATGAAAAATATTATTTCTAAGCAAAATTTGTGTGTGTTCAGTAAAAGTAAGTTAGTTTTAAGGTAAAATATTGTTACTTTGATGAGAAGGTTTGTTAGTGTTAAGCAAAACTTGCTACTTCTGACAGAAAAGTTGTTATCCCTTATAAAAAAATTGTTACTTCTAAGAAAAAATTTGGTAACTTTGGTAGAAAAGTTGCTAGTTCAAAAAGAAATTGTGTTATCACAGATGAAAAATATTATTTCTAAGAGAAATGTGTGTGTGTTCAGTAAAAGTATGTTACTTTTAAGGTAAAATGTCGTTACTTTCATGAGAAGGTTTGTTAGTGTTAAGCAGAACTTGCTACTTCTGACAGAAAAGTTGTTATCACAATAAAAAATGTTACTTCTAAGGCAAAATTTGGTATCTTTGACAGAAAACTTGCTAGTTCGAATAGAAAAAGTCTTATCACTGATGAAAAATATTATTTCTAAGAGAAATTTTTGTGTGTTCAGTTAAAGTATGTTAGTTTTAATGTAAAATGTCGTTACTTTGATGAGAAGGTTTGTTAGTGTTAAGCAAAACTTGCTACTTCTGTCAGAAAAGTTCTTATCACAGTCAAAAAAATGTTGCTTCTAAGAACAAATTTGGTATCTTTGGTAGAAAACTTGCTAGTTCGAACAGAAAAAGTGTTATCACTGACGAAAAATATTATTTCTAAGAGAAATTTGTGTGTGTTCAGTAGCAGTAAGTTAGTTTTAAAGGTAAAATGTCGTTACTTTGATGAGAAGGTTTGTTTGTGTTAATCAGAACTTGCTACTTCTGTCAGAAAAGTTGTTATCACCGTCAAAAAAATGTTACTTCTAAGAAAAAATTTGGTATCTTTTGTAGAAAACTTGTTAGTTCGAACAGAAAAACTGTTATACCTGATGAAAAATATTATTTCTAAGAGAAAATTGTGTGTGTTCAGTAAACATTTGGTGGTTTTAAAGAAGATTGTTGTTACTTTGATGCACACATTTAAAATACATGTGATTTTATTCTTAATATTTGATTTTTGTTCTGAAAAGATATAGAAAAGCCTTTTGAAAGTATTGCTTGGTGATGGGATATTCAAAAAGCCATAAAGTAGAGTTGTGGGTGAAAAGGATGAGTACTTCAAGTTGTAAATTGGTTTAAGAGGGACATTGCGTAAAGAACTTGTTCTGAAATAATATAATAAAGGCTTTTGAAAAGTATTGCTTGGTGTTGGGGTATGCAAGAAGCCGTAAAATAAAGGTTTGGTGAAAAGGATGAGTACTTCAACTTCTAAAATAGGGTTAGGGAGGAAATTAAGAAAAGAAAATGTTCTGAAAAGTTATAATAAAGCCTTTTGAAATGTGGGGGCCCTACTAGGTCACAAGTGCACTTAAAAAAGTATTAAAAAATGGGGGAGGGGCCTTTGGGGGTGCCGGGGGCCCTTTGGGGGTGCCAAGGGGCCTTTGGGGGTTCTGGAGGGCCTGTGGAGGTATTGGAGGCTCTTTTGGGGGCACCGGGTGCCCTTGGGGGCGCCTGGGGGGCCTTTGGGGTTGGGGTAGGGGACCTCACAACACTCTTCAAATGGAACTTGTGGATTATAACGAACACAGAGTTTCACCCTAAATCATCTTATAATTCATCTTCTAAAATCATTTTCTAAAACGTCTCAATCGGTTTCGCCCAAATAATCCCCTAAAAGTAATTTCTGCTTGTTCCTTTTGTTTTGGCAGCCCTGAGCCGTCACATTTGAAATTCCTAGGAAACCCTTTCCCGTGTTAATCTCTTCATCTCTAAGATGTTCCTAGCTACACTATTATGGTTTCGATAGAATATCAATTTATTACTCTGATCTAAATATCGAAGAAGCCATATTTAAAAATAGAATATTAATTTATCTCTGTCACGTAAGATCAGAGAAGCCATATTTAAAAAAAGAATTTATACCTCTTTAGAATCCTGTATAATTCCTAGGAAACAAGTGATGTCATTTCTAGTTCCCCTTTCGTAGATCAATAATTCCCCTCGATTATACAAATCAATTTCTCAGAAAATCCGTCCCCTTCTTTTATGTAATCAATTTCTCGGAAATCCTCTCCCCTTAATTTATGTAAATCAAGTTCTCGGAAATTCACTTCCCCCTCTTGTTCTACATCAATACATCTCTCCCCCGTTAATGCACATGTGCAAACTTCACCCCAGTCCATCATGCCTGGACGAACAATAACAAAATCAACCTTGAAAATGGGGTCATTGACCCGTTAGAATTAATAAACCATGAA